>NW_027441551.1:0-133162 GCF_964195595.1 Calonectris borealis
TCTCGCTCCGATGTCAAAAGGCTTTTGTAACTTGAACCCCGATGGTTTTGCCATCGAGACTGCAAGGTGAGGAATACGCCTCTACTTGAGCAAGACGGACACCTGCCAAATAGCTGAGCTGTGCACAGCGATAGGTGGCTGCCTGTGACTGACACCTTTTTCTGCTAAAACCAAAGCACGCTTCCCTTGTGAAGGGCCATCGGCAGTACAGAACGTACCTGAGCTCTCCTTGCACCGGCTCCCCAGAGAACGGCGTCTCAGTTCGACTGAAGCGTGCAGCAGCCTGTCGTCATCCCAGCCCCTCGCCCTCGAGCGAGTGGCTGCCTGTAGCAGCGGCAGAACCGCTGCTGCGCCGAGGGGAAAGGAATGGCTTGGCGTCAAGCTCTGCGGGCTGCCTGTGTCCCGTGCAGAGCCGACGACCTCGGTAGCCCATACAAAGGGCAAAGCTAACAACCTGAGAAGGAGTCACAGCGTGTAGCAGTTTCTGCAACAACCATACTTCCCAGACTGCTTATGGAGCACAAGGCACTTGAAAGCAGCGGGAAAGAACAAGGATGGCCTATCAAGACGGTAGGAATAACACGGAGAGCCTAAAGTATTTAGCCAGGCAGAGCTTGCAACTCACCTTGTGTCATGGTTTAATCCCAGCCGGCAACTAAGCACCACGCAACCGCTCACTCGCTCCCCCCTCAGTGGGATGGGGTAGAGAATTGGAAGGGCAAAAGTGAAAAAACTCCACTTGTTTGGAAAAGGAAAGCGGGGGGGGGGGGGGGAACACAACCGAGAGAAAAACCCAGGAAAGACAAGCGGTACAAATGAAAACAATTGCTCGCCACCAACCGACCGATGCCCAGCCAGTCGCAGCCCAGCAGCGGCCCCCCTGCCAACCTCCCCCCTAGTTTTATTTCATGAGATCATACAGTCTGGAATATCCCTTGGGTCCGTCGGGGTCAGCTCTCCCAGCAGTGCGCCCTCCCAAACCCTCACGCACCCCCAGCCTGCTCGCTGGCAGGGCAGGGCGAGGAGCAGAACAGCCCCGGGCGCCGTGCAAGCGCTGCTCAGCAGGAACTAACACACCCCTGCGTCATCAATGCTGTTTTCAGCACAAACCCAAAACGCAGGAGGAGGGAGAGTGGGGTGGGAGCGGGGTGCGGGGGAGCGGGAGGGGGGTGTCAGAGTTTGGGCGGGGCAACGGGCAGGTTGGCGGGGCAGGCAGCACCCCAGGGGTCTGGGGCAGAGGGGTTACGGGGAGGCAGTGCGGAACACGGGGGGGTGGGAGGAGGGAGACGAGAGAGGAGGGCAGTGCGGGCACGAGGCAGGAGGGCAGGGGATACGGGGGGCGCGTCACGGGGAAAACCTTGCACGCACGGGGGAAAAACCTCGCATGGGAAAGGCGGGGCGGACACTGGGAGGGGCGTGTGTGGGTAGAGACATGGGTGGGGGGACATGCGTGGGGGTGACCTACGCCAGGGGGTCCGCCCGGGACCATCCACAGCAGATAACTCACCTGGGATAATCCGCAACAGATAATCCGTTCCCGATAACTGACCCTCACTGGATAACCCGCACTGGATAACCACGAGCGATGCCCCTCAAATGGCTGGTGTTTCACCCCAAATTTTCCCCAAATTGGGGGGGTTTTTTGCTTTTCTATAGTATAAAAATTGGGGCTTTTTCCTTTTCCAAAATATTCAATTTGGAGGTTTTTCAACGCTTTTTCACAACAAAAATTGGCGATTTTTGCTTTTGGTTTTGTGCATGAAAATGGGCGTTTTTCTGCTTTCCAGCTGTACAAATCCAGGTGGATTTGGCTTTCCCGGGAGCTCCAAGTTGGGTATTTTTCCCCCAAAATTGCGGGGTTCTTTTTTCACCCCTTGCAGGCCCTGAATCAGGGGTTTTGTGGTATTTTTATGCCATCGCGGCAGGTCCCGCTCTGTGTGCGCGGCCCTGCAGGGGAAAGTCCCTGTTGGGGGAACTGGCCCCAAATCAGGATGGGAAACGGCGGAAAAGGAGAACAGGGAAGACGCAGCTTTTGAAAGCGCTTTTATATCTTCAATAGAGAGGTATTTCGGGGGGGGTGGGGGGGTGAAGAGTTTTTAAATCCTTCCTATAAACAGGGTTTCTTTGCATTTTAAAAACCTTATCTATCATAGACATTTACACTTAATGTATTTACACATACATATATATATATTTAGAGCATATATTTATGTTTCACTTATACCCCCCTATTTCCCACTTATCCTCCCTATTTCCCACTTATTATATGTAATACCTGTTCAGACTATATATCTGTTGACTTACATATTTTGACACTTAAATGTCTTTATAGACTTCTCTATTTACACTTACGTATATTTACACCTATATCTTTATAGACTTAGATTTTAGACTTAGGTATCTATTTACACTTATATATTATCTCTTAGATTACATATAGTATCTATTTAGACTCTCTATGTAACATGTAAGTGTAGATAGCTATATCTATTCAGACTTTTTTCTACTTTAAATTCCTTCATATATAAAATATATCATCCTTTTTGCATTTTAAAGCCCTTTATTTTTTAATTTATATGTACGCGAGTTATTTTTGTATTTTAAAACCCTATATATGTCTTTCAAATTTTTTTATACTCTAAAATCCTTTATATAATATGGCAGATATAGGTTCTTATTTTGAAATCCTTTTGTACATATAAATGAATATTATTTTTCAATATATATAACAATGAGAGATTTTTCTCTGTTTCAAGGCCTCACACATATATTTACAGTTTTTAAAAATTTTTGAAACCCCCCGTGAATTTTCAGGCATTTTTGGGCTGTGACCCCCTTTTTTTGGGGGGGAACGACACCCCCCCCCCCCCATGACCCCCCATTCCCCACTCACCTGCTCCTCCACAGCATTATCACCCCCCCCGGTGATGTTGGGGTGCCCCAAATGACATCATCGCCCCCCCCAGGTCCCCCAACCCCCCCTTTTTTTCAGCCCCCAAAAAGGCACAAAATGAGGGAAACGGCCCCAACCGGCAGCTCGTTACTTTAATAATGCCGTTTACGTATGCACACACGCACCCCCGCCAAAAAGGGGGGCTCTGCTGGAAAGATAAAGGAGGGGCAGCCCCCCCAAACGCTTGCAGCCCCCCCCCAGCCCCCGTCCCGCAGGCTGGCAGCTGGCCCCTTACCGTCAGCACGCCTAACGACCGGCAGGCAAACCTGGGCTGGGGGGTCTCTCTTGAGCATCACGGGACGCTTACAGCGAGACATCTGAAAAACAAAAATCTCAACGGATATTTCAGCCTATTAAAAAAATAGCACCGAAGGCAGCAGAGGAATTCAGTCAGGATAAGGGATAGGGTAGTAGTTGAGCTAAAGGAGGATGCTAGGCAAATGGGTCAGCTCGAAATACAACACGTCCTTTAAAAGCTAGCGCGATTCGAACGCTTAAAATCAGCATTAAGACTAACTGACACGATTTTGAACACGTTCTTCGCAGAGAAGTAAACGCTCTTGCTGGTGTTGGAAAACGTCTCGTCCCTTCCTTACAGCACCGCTGCAGGGAGATAACCCCCTGAGGCTGCAGGACAAGGGCGCGCCGTAATCAGCATCTACGCTCACGGATCCACCGCCACAGCTCCAGCCCTTGCGCTGCTGCTGCTGCGCATCTTGCTTGCTTGGTCGATAAAGCTGAAAGTGAAGTGTAAAACTTGGAAGAGTAAAATGAAAAAGAAAGAACAAATCTCAGCAATTCATTTTATGCTAAAAAGGTGTGTGTACGTTTATACACATACAAGAAGAATACTTATACCATAAAAATACTTGATTTTCCTTTTGCATTAATTTAAATTGCGTAGCTGTGAATTCATACTGTTAAATTATCTACCTCCAAAACACACAGCCATCATTTGACTAGGGGTTTTGCGTGTGTTACATGACTAGGAGGGACGCCTGGCCAGCTGCGCCGAGACCGATGCTACCGAACTGCCGGGGAAACGCGCCGTTGAAAGCGAGACAGAAATAAAGTACTTCAGAGCACTCTGTCAAAAGATTGGGGAAAAAAACCCGTAACGTTCGGTTGCCTCTCTTTTTAAAGATTTAGAACAACTACCTAACTGCTTAAGTACACCTAATAAGTTATATGCTACAGCTATTTGGCAGTTGCAGTTTAAGCAATGCAAGTCAGTTTGTAAATTATACAATTTTAACTTTCTTTTTTAAAATCCATTTATGATAGAAAAATCAGTGAGATAAGAGATCTCCCATATGGTTTTACTTTTTGGGGGGGGGGGGGGGGGGGGGCGGGGGAGGGGAGGCAGGCGGTGGGGAATATCAAATCTCCAGTGCTGCAATACATAAGGCTACCAAAAGGGATTGGCAGATTTGCTAATGCTTTTGGCTGTACCCAAGCATGCGGAGGAACACGTTTTTATGATATCTCGACTGTTACACCTGAGAACCAAAGATCAGCGATACATCGACTGTTGGAAGACGTGCTGCGCTTAGGTCTCTGGAAGGAAATCGACTTACTACTTTGTTTTTTTTCCAGAGAGAGTGAAAAGTCTCGTTGCGGATGACTTCTGCCAAGTACATCATCTCTGAACATGCATTCTGATGGGACGCTCATAAAAGGCAACTCCTTTGAATGAGAAAGATTTCCATTCTGGAAAATCTCTTTCCAACTGAAGTCAATTACACACTGCAGGTTAAGGAAAAAGGACATTACAGAAGCAGTAACTCACCAAAAACACAACAGGACTCGCTGTCGCTAGTTACGAGGCTGCTAACGCTTCTTGGGAAAGCCTGGAAAACACACCAAAGCGACGCCGATTTGTCCCGTTTTGTCCACGTCTCTTCTTTGACCTTGATTGCTTTTAGCACAGATGCTAGTATCTCAGTAAGGTTTTCGAGTGCTACTGTAAGGTATTTTAAACACCGACTGACCGAAAAAGCATAAAGCTTTTATCGTGAAAACAAAGTCCGTTTCTCCTGAACATCCGAACTCTCACAAACAGTTCCTTTCCTCTTCTAGTCCAACATTACTTTCACAGCACCCTTTAATAGTAAGCACACAGAAACAGAAGACTGTGCTTTCAGGAAGAGAAAATAGACGGAGGGAAGCAAGCTTTGCATAGGCGTACCATGCTCCAGAACAGACCTTATTTATTTTTAGTATTTGTGTTAAAATATTTCACATAAAAAAAAAATATAGAAGGAGAGCTGCCACATTCTTAATGTTTACTGTAAAGTCCATACTACAAGCACCTTAGGAAAAATGCAGACACGTATCACACACCTACCTCGGTACTTGCAGACCACTATGGATCCTTTCCATCTGTCTCGTACTTTCACGGCAGTTGACATTCTGCTGAGAGGAAAGGAAAAAAAAACCCAACGTTTAGCACAAAGCTTCCTTTCCTGTGAAGACTACAACACTGAGTGGAGGAAAAAGTATTTTGCATCATCTTTGGTACGGTTGTTGAGACAGGCCACCAGAGCTTCTGCATGTTTTAGACGACCGTGCCTTTTTTTTGGCTCATTGGCAGCTTTACTTTCGCTAGAACTCACTTTCCTAGAGACGCGCAGGTGACAGACACAGATACCTACGTACATTTTCTCAAGCCTAAGTATAGCCGCGATTTCCTCACCCTATATGTCCCAAGTTGAGTGTTTTTGTTAAAGAGTACAGCAACCCATCTGTCCTTGTGAACTCGCTGCAAAAGAGGAATCCTTTTTTCCAGGCCGTTTCTCCAAACGGTCAAGATCTTTGAAAACTGCAGTTGTGCCACCAAACCTGCTCAGGGTCCCTCCCAACCTTCGACCGTCACTAGATTTAACAGGCACACGCTCTCTTCCGTCTTCCAATAGCAAAAATACACAACGCTCTCAGACCCCGAGCGCAACCCTACGGACGTCCACACACACCTCGCTGTTTTGATGAGGAGCCACTGAGCACCCCTGCGAGCACAGCGGGATCATGCGCAAGACCGGTGTCCTGGTTTCGGCTGGGATAGAGTTAATTTTCTTCCTGGTATCTGGTATAGCGCTGTGGTTTAGATTTAGTACGAGAAAAACGTGGATAACAGGCTGATGTTTTAGTTGTTGCTAAGTAGCGCTTACGCTAGTCAAGGACTTTTCAGCTTCTCATGCCCTGCCAGCGAGAAGCTGGGAGGGACCTTAGCCAGGACAGCTGACCCAAACCGGCCAAAGGGATATTCCATACCATATGACGTCGCGCTCAGTATATAAGCTGGGGGAGTTGGCCGGGGGGCGGCGACCGCCGCTCGGGGACCGGCTGGGCATCAGTCGGCGGGCGGTGAGCAATCGCATTGTGCATCGCTTATTTTTATATTCTTTTATCATTATGATTGTTTCCCCTTCCTTTTCTGTCCTATTAAACTGTCTTTACCTCACCCCACGAACTTCACTTTTTTTTCCCCGATTCTCTCCCCCACCCCACTTTGGGGGCAGGGGGAGTGAGCGAGCAGCTGCGTGGTGTTTAGCTGCCTGCCAGGTTAAACCACAACGATCAGTTTCACCTACGCCGATTTCAGCGAACGCAGCTTCTGAAGCTTTAAACTGAAAACCGTATCTTGACACTTTGCCACGGTAGCAATGATCCGTAACTAGAACTCTACAAAAACGCAGTAACGCAAATTGCAAACCCTCAGCAGCGACAGCTTCAGAAATATTTCGACCGGGAACAAGGGAGAAAAACAATACAGTTTCATCTCACGCACAGGAAAGCAGCAGGCAGGGAAAAGGGTCGGCATTCGTAGCCCTTACAGAACACAGGCATTCTCCTTCCATTCCTAAACCCGCCTCTTAGGTCGAAATACCACAACACTACTACGGCAATATCGAGAGCAGGGAACAACAGCCCTGCCACTGGATGTGCTACTGACTGATGCTATTTACGTAGCAGGACACCTAGACAGAGGGGCACGTTTTTCCACACACAACCCCGAACTTCCTGAAAATTTATGTTTACCAAAACGAGCCATTTGGAACACATTGCCAAACAATGTTTGGCAATAAAACTTCGATGTGTTTGACACACACAAATTTGGGGTAACTCGCTACTTGCTTCCTGTTGTTGTTGTTGTTCTTCCTTCAGAAATTCTACTTGTAGCCAAGTTATTCGCTACCGGTTCAAGCATTTACCTTCCAGGTATTACCAGCACATTTACACAGGCAAGTAACTAAATTGCTCTTCTAAAACCACCCGAGTGAAAATTACAGCCATGAAAGAGGAGTGACAGAGAAGAAAAGGAGAGTCAGGCAGCAAGAGAGCTCTGCAGGCTGCCACCAGTCAACGTCGCACTCTTAAAAAAAAAAAAAAAAAACAAAACAACCACACAAACACAAAAAACCCACAAAAACCAACAACAAAACAAAACCTTGACGTTGTACCTTTTTTTTCTTTTGGAGCTCGTCCCTGTCTCGGCAGATTGTCTTGTCAGAGCATGAAGTGCAGATGATCTGTATCCCAATGACATCTGCACGTGATGAACACGTGTTCAGAAATAGTCCAGATCTGTAAGACTGGTGTCATTTTTGTGGTTTTAAGAATCGTAACTCAATTTTATTGACCGATGCATTTGTGAGGAAACTAATTGACTTTTAAACATAGCCTCTCCTTGGGGAGAAAAATGCGTTAGGGAGTGAAAAAAATTCAGATTCAGAGCTCCCAACCATGACGGAGCAGCGGGGAAATTAATGAAAGTGAAGACCGACAGCAGCAACATTAAGCGACATTTGGCTTTAATTCTGATCACGTACTTAAGCGACTCTCCAAGTCTATACCTCGATCCTATGAATGACTAGCCCTTTTTTGGAAGGGCAAACTTCTTTCCTTAAAAGTCCTAGATTGAAGGCTCCACCGAACAGAATGTGGATTGAGCCACAGGACAACATGCCATCAACACTCTAATGAAAAAAAAAAATCAAGTAAAAAATCAAAGTTTAAATATCAGTTTCCATCGTGTTTCATTCATTACATTTCTAGTGGTACCTAGGTGCTCAAAAATTAACTATACTGTCACCACATATTACTAAAAATTGAGTTACGCATGTAAAAATAAAAGGCTATTTCCAACCTGCCCATAAAATCAGTATGAACGAACAGAGAAGAAACACTTGACCCTAAAGAAGGTGACAGGCAGCTCTTAATTTATCGTAGATGATAGTTCATTCTTTTACCTGAAAGGAAAACATTCGTAACTACCCAGGGACCGATTCGGGAACGAGGCACGCTCTGTTAACGGCAACTGTTCATCAGCGTTTCTGCACCGGCAGCAAATTTGCCTTTTCCCTGGGTTTGATGTGGAGTAGCTGCAGCGTCCTTGAACTCGCCAGTGTTTCTCCCCGCTCCCCCGGCCCCAAACGTGCCATTACCTGAGCAGCAAGCGGCATCAACCACGCAGGATTTTCTTCACATGACGCAGAAGGTGACGCTGGGAAAAGAGGAGGCACAAAATGAACCTGTTTGTCACACCCAGCCAACGGTGAAAACACAGGGAAGGATTCTGCCGTGCGGGGCCGGGCTGTGCACCCCGGGAGCTCCAGCCGGCCGGTTTCTCTCCCCTTTGCCAGGTACCGGGGAGACACTGCCGCCTCGTGCTGCCGCCTGCCCCCCGGGAGACCCCCACCTCACTTCAGCCCTCGGGAAGGGGACCGGGAGAGACCCTCCACGCAGAGAGACGCACGTGGCGTGGATTTAATCCCCGAGGGAAGAGGCCGGGCTCCCCGCTGGCAGATGGACAACTCGCCTCCCTGCCGCTCGGAGCGCCTTGCTGGGGACAGCCCTGCCTGCGCCTGGCTGCTCTGCAGCCGTGCTAGGAGTGCAGTCCGGCCGACGGATGCTCCGGCAAATAGACACTCCAGCGAATCGCAGCTCCCGCTCGTTACAGCTGCAGGTAATTTTGCCTCTGGCTAAGGCTAAGGCATGCCCCAGACAGCGGACACCCCGTCTCGTTTCAGCTCCTGCTTGCTACGGTTCTGGCTAATTGAAGCTCCAGCTCTGCACTGAAGCTCCCGTTGATTTCAGCTCCTTCTCCTTACAAGCTCCAGCTATTTGCAACAGCCTGGGCTTTTGACAAGGTCGTAAATCAATCGCCGTCAAAACTCGACTATTAGGATTAAATATCATAGTTGTACGTTGTATAAATATTCATTAGTTTGTACGATTAATTAGTTAATAACTATACTAAGCAGTCGACAAGGAAGAGCTGGACTCGAAGAGGGCGTGCAGGGTCTGAAAAGCAGAGACCACCTCTTCCCCCCAGAGACCACCGCAGACATTGAGTTTGGCCTGGTGCATGCCGGCCTCCCACACTTCGGGGTCCAGCAGGACCAGACCGCCCCCCCCCCCCCCCGGGGAGGGTCCACGCACCCTGCCCACCCCCTGCTTTCCCCTGCAGCCCCCAATGCCCTCCCGCCCCCCCGCACAAACGGCTAAACCGGCTTCTGCTTTGGGCCCCCAAACCAGCTCACTTGGCGCCCATTTCTGAGCCCAAAAACCCAGCTGCTGCGCCTGTTCTCAAGTCCCAAAGATGCCCCCGGGGAGGGCAAGCGCTTGTGCGATGCTTCTGGCAGAAACGGGGCTGAAAGGTCTGATCCCGGTGCCGGGGGAGCAGCGCAGAGCTGGCTGGGACCAGCTTTTGCTCCTGGAACAACCCCAAGTCCCTGCTCCCAGGTCTTCCCCTTGGGGCCCTGGGGTGGACCTGTCCCTCCCCTTCAAATGCTCCAGGAGTTTCGGGGGCAGAAGGCCGTTTTTAAGCCCTCTCTCCAGCACCTCCTCCGTCGACTCGGCCCATGAAGCCCCCAGACTCGAGCACCTCACTGGGCCGGGCGGCCTCCATTGCCTACAGGCTGCCCGTCTACCTGCAGGGAGGGCTGGGGGGTCCCCGGCCCCACGGGGCGACAGTGGGGACTCGCAGGGAGGGCCTGTTTGCACACAGCGCCCCCCCTCCCCTCCGCCGGCCCCACTGCGCGGCCCCCCTAGGGCACACACGCCCCTCCTCCCCCCCCCCCCCAGCCCCACTCCCCAGATGCTCACAGCCCCTCCCCCGCCTGGAGCCCCCCAGCACCCCTCCCCGGAGCCTGCAGGACCGCCCCCCCCCCCCGCCACAGCCCCACTCCTCGACTCCCCGGGCCCGCGGCCCCTCACCCTCACGCTGCGCCGCCGCCTCGGTGCAGACCCCGCCGCGCGCCCCGTTGAAATACACTCCGCAGCCAATCAGCGCGCGGCTCCACCGGAACGCCCGCGCGGGGCACGCCGGGAGTTGTAGTCCCCCGCCCCGGGGCGCCTCGTGCAGCGCGGCTGGCTGTACAGCGACACCCGTACGATGGAGGTGATCGTGCACGGACCCTGGTGCAACCCTTGTGTCCCCCACGCTCGCAGCCCCTCCCCAGCGTTTGCAAGCACCTCCCAGCCCCAGGACCCCCGGTGGTCACAGCACCCGACCACACCATTTTACAGCCCCCTGGGAGCCCCAAGCCCCACTCTCGAATCCCGCCAGGACCCACAGCCCCACTCCCCAGCTCCTTGGGGGACCGCAGCCCCCCCCAGCCTCCCTAGGGCACACAACCCCACTCCCCAGCGCATTTAGGGCACAGAGCCCCCCAAGCCCCACCCCCCGGCCCCCTCCGGGATGCACAGCTCCCCCCAAGCCCCACCCCCCGGCCCCCTCCGGGATGCACAGCCCCACTCCTCGGCCCCCCCGAGGGTCCGCAGCCTCCCCCCAGCCCCACTCCCCCGATGCTCACAGCCTCTCCCTGGCCCGGCGCTCCGCCAGTCCCCCTCCCCGGAGCCTGCAGGTCTCCCCTCAGCCCGCCGTGCCCGCGGCCCCTCACACTCACGCTGCTCTCGTGCCGCCGCCGCCGCCGCCGCCGCCGCCGCCGCCGCCGCCGCCGCCGCCGCCGCCGCCGCCGCCGCCGCCGCCGCCGCCGCCGCCGCCGCCGCCGCCGCCGCCGCCGCCGCCGCCGCCGCCGCGTGGGTGCAGACCCCGCCGCGCGCCCCGTTGAAATATCCACCGCAGCCAATCAGCGCGCGGCTCCACCGGGCCGCCCGCGGGGGCACGCCGGGAGTTGTAGTCCCCGCCCCGGAAGCACGCATGCGCACGGCGCCTTGTGCCGTGCGGGTGGCTGTGCAGGGACCCCCGCGCAACGGTGGTGATTGTGCAGGGACCCTTGCGCAACGAGGGGTCGGTGTGTGGAGACCCCCGTGCGATGGGGGGGGGCAGTGCAGGAGGACCCTTACGTAATTGGTTGGTGTGCAGGGGACCCTCGTGCAATGGCGGGCAGGTGAACGGGGACCCTTGTGCGATGGTGGGGATTGTGCAGGACCCTCGTGTGACAGTGGTGGTTATTATTCTCGGCAGTACGGGAGCAAAACAGCCGGTGTCTGAAACCACTGGGGTGTTTTGGCTGCTGCTGAGCAGCCTCGAGGCCGCCTCCGGTTCCCACGTGGCTCCCATGGTGAGCGTGCACCCTCCTGCGACGGGTGCAGGTGTGCAAGGAGGGCGATCCAGGATAGGCGTCCCTCTCTGGAGGCACCCAGCTCGAGCTGGCACCTAAGAACTAATCAAGGAGTAATGAGGAACCTTCTCTCGCACCTGATGTTAACCAGCGGGATCCCAGGGTCAGACCCTGTTACGGTGATTGGACCCTGGGGAGGTGGCAGAGAGTGCCCTGGACAGGTTGGGGGGGTTCCCTGGGGAGGAGGGGAGCTCCCACCCCCCCTGACTGTGGGCACTCCCCTCAAGGAGCAGAGCATGGTGCAAGACTTTAGGGGGGATGAGGGCCAGCAGGACCCCGAGATGGCGGTGCCGGCTCTTCCCAGCGTCTCCCCAGGCACCTGCCGTGCTGGGGGGGGGGGCTTGTCTCAGGACTGGGGGTGACCGTGGGGATGGGGGGGGGGCCTCAGAACGGGGCAGGGGGGGAATCCTGGGGTCCGGGAGGGACCCTGGGAGTGGGGTAGGGGGACATTTGGGGACAGAGGTGTTTCTCGGGAGATTGGGGACACCATGTGGGGGGTTGAGACTAGGAGGGATGACCCTGGGGAGGTGGGGGGCACCGCGGGGAGAAGGGATCCCACCCCCCACACCTGCAGCCACCCCCACGGGCTGCTGGGACCCCGACCCACTGGGGGACCAGGTTGGGAACGATGGGGACTCACTCATGGATACTGCACAGGTAACAAAATAGTTCATGCTGCACCCTGTTGTAGGGTCTCTGGGGTGCCCTGGGCGCCGAGTCCCCACCACAGCCAGCCCTTCCCGGGGGTCCCCAGGCTGCCGGGCTCCTCTGGCCCCAGCCGGCGGGAACTGTGTCCTCCCAGCCGCTGGCCACGCAACGGCAGCACCGACCCACGGCCACGTGGGGACAGGGCTGGGGACAGGGCCGGGGGATGCCTGTGCTCCACCTGGGTCTGCAGGGCTCGGGCAGGGGGGACCCAGCATCCTGCAGCTCCGCTCCCACCCTGGGGACCCCAAACAGCCCCGGGGCAGATGGTGTCCCCAGCGTGTCCACCTGACGGGGGGTGGCCTGTGCCCCTGCGCACCCGTGTGCGTGGCGGGGGGGAGGAGGGGTACGTTGCTGTCCCTGTCGCTGGTGGCAACCGGCGTGGGGGGAAGGTGACAGTGAGGGTCCCCGCCAGTGGCCCGGAGCTCATCACCGCTGGGGGGACAGGGGACAAGCAGGGCCAGCACCAAGGAGCGACGGCAGCACAGCCCACTCTCTGGGGGTCCCCGCCCCCTGTCCCCAGCGGTCCCCTCCGTCCCCGTGTTTTATTGGGGGAACACAGAGCCCAACGATCCGCCGCAGGGACAGGGGACGGGGAGCTGCCCCAGGGATGGGGGCAGCACCGGAACACGCCGACACTCTTGGGGGTGCTGGCATGCGGGGGGGGCACCCTAACTGTTGCCGCCCGGGATGACGAATGCACCGGGATGGGGACGGCACACGGAGGGGCCAGAGCCGGCGCGCGAACGCCGGGCTGCAGTACCACGCTTCGGCTTCGGGGCGGCAGCAGCGTAAGCGGCGGCGGCGGCGCGGCTGCGCACCTGTGCGGTGCCGGCGCTGCAGTACCGCGATTCGGCCACGGGGCGGCAGCAGCAGCGAGCAGCCGCCGGGCAGCGCGTGCCCGGGGGCGGCACGGGCGCTGCAGTTCCGCGCTTTGCGCGCCCAGCGCCCGCCGGCACCGCGCACGTGGGGCGGCAGCGGCATTTCCTTACCGGGACGAAGCGACGAACGCGGCGGCATCACCCCGCAGGCACCACGGTACGGCATTGCCGTTACCGGCGGACGGCAGCGCGGAGAAGCGGGGCGCCAGCGCGCATGCGCGGCTCAAGGGCTGCAGTACCGAATTCTAGTCGCCTGGTGGCAGCAGCGAGCAAAGAAAAGCGCGCCACCGCGCATGCGCGGCCCGAGACCCGCAGTACCCGATTTTGGTCGCTCGGTGGCAGCAGCGAGCAAAGAAAATTGTGCCGCCGCGCATGCGCGGCCCGAGAGCCGCAGTACCCGATTTTGGTCGCTCGGTGGCAGCAGCGAGCAAAGAAAAGCGCGCCGCCGCGCATGCGCGGCTCCCGAGAGCCACAGTACCCGAGTTTGGTCGCTCGGCGGCAGCAGCGAGCAGAGAAAAGCGCGCCTCTGCGCATGCGCGGCTCCCGAGGCGCAGTGCCGTACTTCGGTCGCTCGGTGGCAGCAGCGAGCAAAGAAAAGCGCGCCGCCGCGCATGCGCGGCTCCCGAGAGCTGCAGTACCCGAGTTTGGTCGCTCCGTGGCAGCAGCGAGCGCGGCAACGCGCGGCACTGCGCGTGCGCGGCTCAAGAGCTGCAGTACCCAATTCCGGCCGCCGGGTGCCACCGTCGCCTCACCGACCCCTTCCCGATCTCTCCGCCCAGTTTGGACCACCGAAAGACGGTAACTGCTTACTGGGGGTACTGGGCTTAGATTTCTCTGCCCTTTTCCCACTCGCGGCCCGGGCACTAGTCTCCATCGCCTCTGTACCACAAAAAGCACCCGGTGGCCCCAGCATTTCAGTCCTTTCCCTTTGGCCGCTTTACAAGGCCCGTGGTTGTTTCCGTCCGTGCCCCCCAGCCCATTACCCGCGGAGGAGAAGCAGCACGGGGAACCTGTGGAACAGGTTTCTTTCTAACCCGGAGGAAGCCCCAGGGATCGCTGTCTCGGACTGCAGGTGGCATCGGGTTGTGGGAGTGACAGCAGCGACCCAACAGATGCTGGAGAGAGATTTTAAAAAAATAAGGCCACACGGGTGGCACCCTGAAAGCAGGGGAGGGGCAGCTATGTCCATCAGGAAACCGCGCTTCTGAGCAGACCCGGTGCCAGTGGCTGACCTGCAAACGAGCGATACGCTGGTGGTCCTGGGGCTTTGTTGTGGTGTTTGCACCTTTCCTCAACCTCTGTGCTATCAGCACTCCGCTCTCCTCATCCTGCACACGCACAAGGCTTGCCACACAGGGCTTGTCACTTGGAGGAGAGACACTGCACGACGTCACCTACCACCCTGCCCTCCAGCGTGCAAAGGAATTAGAAATGAAGCAGGGAAAGCCAAGAGGCCTGCCCGTGTATTAGGCGTCCTCAGCAGATGACCGTAGAGCCCGGCAGGTTCCATCCTTGCTCTGTACAGGGCGCGTAGCTCTGCACTCCTTGCCGCTCCTGCCAGCAAGCGTCACAGTTGCACTTTGCTGCCTGCAACACGCAGCACTTAGTGGGCTGGAGGGGCTGTTCTGCCAACGTGACAGGGGAGCAGCTCGGTTCCTTTAACTGCCTAATTTGCCTCCTTGAAACAATCACTTCAACACTTGGTTTCTTTATTTTAGACCCCTCTGCATATCTCCTGGCCTGCGAGCCATTTTCAGCTAGCCACACAGCTAAGTACGGTGCTGGTAGAAACCCAGCTGCCATCTCGCTCCGATGTCAAAAGGCTTTTGTAACTTGAACCCCGATGGTTTTGCCATCGAGACTGCAAGGTGAGGAATACGCCTCTACTTGAACAAGACGGACACCTGCCAAATAGCTGAGCTGTGCACAGCGATAGGTGGCTGCCTGTGACTGACACCTTTTTCTGCTAAAACCAAAGCACGCTTCCCTTGTGAAGGGCCATCGGCAGTACAGAACGTACCTGAGCTCTCCTTGCACCGGCTCCCCAGAGAACGGCGTCTCAGTTCGACTGAAGCGTGCAGCAGCCTGTCGTCATCCCAGCCCCTCGCCCTCGAGCGAGTGGCTGCCTGTAGCAGCGGCAGAACCGCTGCTGCGCCGAGGGGAAAGGAATGGCTTGGCGTCAAGCTCTGCGGGCTGCCTGTGTCCCGTGCAGAGCCGACGACCTCGGTAGCCCATACAAAGGGCAAAGCTAACAACCTGAGAAGGAGTCACAGCGTGTAGCAGTTTCTGCAACAACCATACTTCCCAGACTGCTTATGGAGCACAAGGCACTTGAAAGCAGCGGGAAAGAACAAGGATGGCCTATCAAGACGGTAGGAATAACACGGAGAGCCTAAAGTATTTAGCCAGGCAGAGCTTGCAACTCACCTTGTGTCATGGTTTAATCCCAGCCGGCAACTAAGCACCACGCAACCGCTCACTCGCTCCCCCCTCAGTGGGATGGGGTAGAGAATTGGAAGGGCAAAAGTGAAAAAACTCCACTTGTTTGGAAAAGGAAAGCGGGGGGGGGGGGGGGAACACAACCGAGAGAAAAACCCAGGAAAGACAAGCGGTACAAATGAAAACAATTGCTCGCCACCAACCGACCGATGCCCAGCCAGTCGCAGCCCAGCAGCGGCCCCCCTGCCAACCTCCCCCCTAGTTTTATTTCATGAGATCATACAGTCTGGAATATCCCTTGGGTCCGTCGGGGTCAGCTCTCCCAGCAGTGCGCCCTCCCAAACCCTCACGCACCCCCAGCCTGCTCGCTGGCAGGGCAGGGCGAGGAGCAGAACAGCCCCGGGCGCCGTGCAAGCGCTGCTCAGCAGGAGCTAACACACCCCTGCGTCATCAATGCTGTTTTCAGCACAAACCCAAAACGCAGGAGGAGGGAGAGTGGGGTGGGAGCGGGGTGCGGGGGAGCGGGAGGGGGGTGTCAGAGTTTGGGCGGGGGCAACGGGCAGGTTGGCGGGGCAGGCAGCACCCCAGGGGTCCGGGGCAGAGGGGTTACGGGGAGGCAGTGCGGAACACGGGGGGGTGGGAGGAGGGAGACGAGAGAGGAGGGCAGTGCGGGCACGAGGCAGGAGGGCAGGGGATACGGGGGGCGCGTCACGGGGAAAACCTTGCACGCACGGGGGAAAAACCTCGCATGGGAAAGGCGGGGCGGACACTGGGAGGGGCGTGTGTGGGTAGAGACATGGGTGGGGGGACATGCGTGGGGGTGACCTACGCCAGGGGGTCCGCCCGGGACCATCCACAGCAGATAACTCACCTGGGATAATCCGCAACAGATAATCCGTTCCCGATAACTGACCCTCACTGGATAACCCGCACTGGATAACCACGAGCGATGCCCCTCAAATGGCTGGTGTTTCACCCCAAATTTTCCCCAAATTGGGGGGGTTTTTTGCTTTTCTATAATATAAAAATTGGGGCTTTTTCCTTTTCCAAAATATTCAATTTGGAGGTTTTTCAACGCTTTTTCACAACAAAAATTGGCGATTTTTGCTTTTGGTTTTGTGCATGAAAATGGGCGTTTTTCTGCTTTCCAGCTGTACAAATCCAGGTGGATTTGGCTTTCCCGGGAGCTCCAAGTTGGGTATTTTTCCCCCAAAATTGCGGGGTTCTTTTTTCACCCCTTGCAGGCCCTGAATCAGGGGTTTTGTGGTATTTTTATGCCATCGCGGCAGGTCCCGCTCTGTGTGCGCGGCCCTGCAGGGGAAAGTCCCTGTTGGGGGAACTGGCCCCAAATCAGGATGGGAAACGGCGGAAAAGGAGAACAGGGAAGACGCAGCTTTTGAAAGCGCTTTTATATCTTCAATAGAGAGGTATTTCGGGGGGGGTGGGGGGGTGAAGAGTTTTTAAATCCTTTCTATAAACAGGGTTTCTTTGCATTTTAAAAACCTTATCTATCATAGACATTTACACTTAATGTATTTACACATACATATATATATATTTAGAGCATATATTTATGTTTCACTTATACCCCCCTATTTCCCACTTATCCTCCCTATTTCCCACTTATCCTCCCTATTTCCCACTTATTATATGTAATACCTGTTCAGACTATATATCTGTTGACTTACATATTTTGACACTTAAATGTCTTTATAGACTTCTCTATTTACACTTACGTATATTTACACCTATATCTTTATAGACTTAGATTTTAGACTTAGATATCTATTTACACTTATATATTATCTCTTAGATTACATATAGTATCTATTTAGACTCTCTATGTAACATGTAAGTGTAGATAGCTATATCTATTCAGACTTTTTTCTACTTTAAATTCCTTCATATATAAAATATATCATCCTTTTTGCATTTTAAAGCCCTTTATTTTTTAATTTATATGTACGCGAGTTATTTTTGTATTTTAAAACCCTATATATGTCTTTCAAATTTTTTTATACTCTAAAATCCTTTATATAATATGGCAGATATAGGTTCTTATTTTGAAATCCTTTTGTACATATAAATGAATATTATTTTTCAATATATATAACAATGAGAGATTTTTCTCTGTTTCAAGGCCTCACACATATATTTACAGTTTTTAAAAATTTTTGAAACCCCCCGTGAATTTTCAGGCATTTTTGGGCTGTGACCCCCTTTTTTTGGGGGGGAACGACACCCCCCCCCCCATGACCCCCCATTCCCCACTCACCTGCTCCTCCACAGCATTATCACCCCCCCCGGTGATGTTGGGGTGCCCCAAATGACATCATCGCCCCCCCCAGGTCCCCCAACCCCCCCTTTTTTTCAGCCCCCAAAAAGGCACAAAATGAGGGAAACGGCCCCAACCGGCAGCTCGTTACTTTAATAATGCCGTTTACGTATGCACACACGCACCCCCGCCAAAAAGGGGGGCTCTGCTGGAAAGATAAAGGAGGGGCAGCCCCCCCAAACGCTTGCAGCCCCCCCCCAGCCCCCGTCCCGCAGGCTGGCAGCTGGCCCCTTACCGTCAGCACGCCTAACGACCGGCAGGCAAACCTGGGCTGGGGGGTCTCTCTTGAGCATCACGGGACGCTTACAGCGAGACATCTGAAAAACAAAAATCTCAACGGATATTTCAGCCTATTAAAAAAATAGCACCGAAGGCAGCAGAGGAATTCAGTCAGGATAAGGGATAGGGTAGTAGTTGAGCTAAAGGAGGATGCTAGGCAAACGGGTCAGCTCGAAATACAACACGTCCTTTAAAAGCTAGCGCGATTCGAACGCTTAAAATCAGCATTAAGACTAACTGACACGATTTTGAACACGTTCTTCGCAGAGAAGTAAACGCTCTTGCTGGTGTTGGAAAACGTCTCGTCCCTTCCTTACAGCACCGCTGCAGGGAGATAACCCCCTGAGGCTGCAGGACAAGGGCGCGCCGTAATCAGCATCTACGCTCACGGATCCACCGCCACAGCTCCAGCCCTTGCGCTGCTGCTGCTGCGCATCTTGCTTGCTTGGTCGATAAAGCTGAAAGTGA
The DNA here is from genome assembly GCF_964195595.1 of Calonectris borealis. Taxonomy (NCBI): domain Eukaryota; kingdom Metazoa; phylum Chordata; class Aves; order Procellariiformes; family Procellariidae; genus Calonectris; species Calonectris borealis. The sequence goes on from NW_027441551.1 coordinate 18,649, forward strand.
AGTGTAAAACTTGGAAGAGTAAAATGAAAAAGAAAGAACAAATCTCAGCAATTCATTTTATGCTAAAAAGGTGTGTGTACGTTTATACACATACAAGAAGAATACTTATACCATAAAAATACTTGATTTTCCTTTTGCATTAATTTAAATTGCATAGCTGTGAATTCATACTGTTAAATTATCTACCTCCAAAACACACAGCCATCATTTGACTAGGGGTTTTGCGTGTGTTACATGACTAGGAGGGACGCCTGGCCAGCTGCGCCGAGACCGATGCTACCGAACTGCCGGGGAAACGCGCCGTTGAAAGCGAGACAGAAATAAAGTACTTCAGAGCACTCTGTCAAAAGATTGGGGAAAAAAACCCGTAACGTTCGGTTGCCTCTCTTTTTAAAGATTTAGAACAACTACCTAACTGCTTAAGTACACCTAATAAGTTATATGCTACAGCTATTTGGCAGTTGCAGTTTAAGCAATGCAAGTCAGTTTGTAAATTATACAATTTTAACTTTCTTTTTTAAAATCCATTTATGATAGAAAAATCAGTGAGATAAGAGATCTCCCATATGGTTTTACTTTTTTTTTGGGGGGGGGGGGGAGGGGCGGGGAGGCAGGCGGTGGGGAATATCAAATCTCCAGTGCTGCAATACATAAGGCTACCAAAAGGGATTGGCAGATTTGCTAATGCTTTTGGCTGTACCCAAGCATGCGGAGGAACACGTTTTTATGATATCTCGACTGTTACACCTGAGAACCAAAGATCAGCGATACATCGACTGTTGGAAGACGTGCTGCGCTTAGGTCTCTAAGCGCTAAGTCGTGCTTACTTAAGGGAGCTCTAAGTGCTTAAGGGAGCTCTAAGTCGTGCAATGGCAGGCAGGTGCACGGGGACCCTTGTGCGATGGTGGGGGTTGTGCAGGACCCTCATGTGACAGTGGTGGTTATTTTTCTTGGCAGTACCCTTGGGTTCAGGAACAAAACAGCCGGTGTCTGAAACCACTGAGGTGTTTTGGCTGGTGTTGAGCAGCCTCAAGGCCGCCTCCGGTTCCCACGTGGCTCCCATGGTGAGCGTGCACCCTCCTGCGACGGGTGCGGATGTGCAAGGAGGGCGATCCAGGATAGGGGTCCCTCTCCAGAGGCATCCAGCTCAAGCTGGCACTTGAGAACTAATCAAGGAGGAATTAGCAACCTTCCCTCGGAGCTGATGTTAACCAGCTGGATCCCAGGGTCAGACCCTGTTGCGGTGATCGGACCCTGGGAAGGTGGCCCTGGACAGGTCGGGGGGGTACCCTGTGGAGGAGGGGAGCCGCTGCCTGCCCTGACTGTGGGGACTCCCCCCAGGAGGAGAGCGTGGTGCAAGACTTCAGGGGGACAAGGGCCAGTGGGACCCCGAGGTGGCGCCGCTGGCTCTTCCCAGCGTCTCCCCAGGCACTCCTGGGCTGAGGGGTGTGTGTGTGGGTGTCTCAGGGTAGGGGTGACCGTGGGGATGGGGAGGCCTCAGGATTGAGGGGGAATCCTGGGTTCAGGGATGGACCCTGAGAGTGGGGTGGGGGGACATTTAGGGACAGGGATGTTTCTTGGGAGGTTGGGGATACCATGTGGGAGTTGAGATCCTACGAGGGATGACCCTGGGGAGGTGGGGGGCACCCTGGGGAGGTGGGGGTCACCGCAGGGAGAAGGGATCCCACCCCCCACACCTGCAGCCACCCCCAGGGACAGCCAGGACCCCAACCCACCAGGGGGGACCAGGATGGGGATGATGGGGATTCACCCATGGACACTGCACAGGTAATAAAATAGTTCATGCTGCACCCTGTTGTAGGGCCTTCGAGGTGCCCTGGGCCCTGGGGGCCGAGTCCCCACCACAGCCAGCCCTTCCCGGGGGTCCCCAGGCTGCCGGGCCCCCCGGCCCCAGCCGGCGGGAGCTGTGTCCTCCCGGCCGCTGACCACGCAATGGCAGTACCAGCCCATGGCCACGCGGGGACAGGGCTGGGGACAGGATTGGGGGATGCCTGTGCCCCGTTGGGGTCTGCAGGGCTCGGGCAGGGTGGACCCGGCATCCTGCAGCTCCACTCGCACCCCGGGGACCCCAAACACCCCTGGTGTCCCCAGCGTGTCCACCTGACGGGGGTGGCCTGTGCCCCAGCATACCCGTGTGTGTGCCGGGGGGGGCGCCGTTGCTGTCCCTGTCCCTGGTGGCAACCAGCACGGGGGGAAGGTGACAGTGAGGGTCCTCGCCAGTGGCCCGGAGCTCATCACTGCTGCGGGGGCAGGGGACAGGCGACAGGTGGGGCCAGCACCAAGGAGAGATGGCAGCACAGCCCACTTTCTGGGGGTCCCCTCCCCCTGTCCCCAGGGGTACCCTCCATCCCCGTGTTTTATTGGGAGAACACAGAGCCCAACGATCAGCCGCAGGGACAGGGGGCTGCCCCGGGGATGTGGACAGCACTGGGACACGCCAACAGCCTTGGGGGTGCTGGCATGCGGGGGTGGGCACTGATGGGAGTGTGGGAGTGTTTTTGTGGGTGGGGGGCTCCCTTACTATTGCCGGCTGGCAAAGGTGACAGGAGGGGGCAGGGACAGAACCCCCCCACCCCTCGGGGTGCTGCCTGCGGCTGAGAGGCAGGGGGATGTGCGATGCACAGGGGTGGGGACCGGCGAACGCCTCGGGATGAGGAATGCATCGGGATGAGGGATGCACGGGATGGGCACAGCGCACGGAGGGGCCAGAGCCGGCGCGCGAACGCCGGGCTGCAGTACCACGCTTCGGCTTCGGGGCGGCAGCAGCGTAAGCGGCGGCGGCGGCGCGGCTGCGCACCTGTGCGGTGCCGGCGCTGCAGTACCGCGATTCGGCCACGGGGCGGCAGCAGCAGCGAGCAGCCGCCGGGCAGCGCGTGCCCGGGGGCGGCACGGGCGCTGCAGTTCCGCGCTTTGCGCGCCCAGCGCCCGCCGGCACCGCGCACGTGGGGCCGTGGCAGTAGTAAGGGCTATGCCGCGCCGCACGTGCCCGAGAGCGGTGCCCAAGGACAACCCGTGGCGACCCTTAGGCAGGACAGTTCCACCCCAAGCACACACTGACAGACGGACACTGCACACAACATGACCGTAATATGCAAGAACACCACATGCAAAACAAACAACTCTCAGAGGAGGGAGGATGCCGCTGTACAGGAAGCCCTACGGTGCTGTGACAGCATGGCACAGATGCTCTACAGCGGACCCAGGAAAACCAGTCAAACACCATGGCCCGTTACAAAAAGTTACCGTCAAAACTGGGATGATGGATGCCCAAGAACCTAAGACCTAAGACTATAAGGACACGGGGAAGAAACTCTAGAAGAGGACCCTGTGGAAACTGAACACTCAAGACAAGAGAAGAGCTGCTAATGCAGGCTGGATCACCGCCACAAAGAGGACTGTCCAGAAACATCTATGATGCGGAACACACAAGACGGATCCATGCTTCAAGCTTTGGTTGTAAGACAAGAAGCACTCAACCGGCACTACGCCAATGAGGTGATGCATTTGAGACCCTCACACTGGCTACCAAGGTGCTCGCCAAGTGCAAAAAGCAAGGGGAACATCAAGACCTGAGGAAGGTGTGGTATAGAACTGCTACTTCAGCCTGCTGTCCATCACTCACCTTGCCTCACTGTGCTCCAGTGCAGATATACTGCTTCACAAAATGTTTCACACCTTCAAAATACAAAGCATAAGATAGTTATATAGGCACCAACAGTGGCACACTCCCTCTGTCAGCAGAGGGACCAGCCAACATTCTTACAGCACTCCGCTCACCTCAGTCTCCCTTTGGCATTCAGCCCCCTGCTTTTCAGCCACAATAACAATATAAAGCAAATTACCTAGACACTGACTGATAGATGTCTAACAATCCAAAAACTCTCCCCATTCCATCTTCTGTGCTCCAATAACCTTCTCAATCTGCACTTTGCATTCCGATCTGCTTCACTGAGCCACAGCCACATCAGCAAGAGCAGGAACAAACATTAATACCCAAGAAACAGTATGCACCCTTCCCTTTCCCCCCACCCCCACCCTGATTGCCATGCCCCAGATTTACTGTTTCTGCCCCCTGCCCAAGCAGGCAAACACTGCTCCACTCACTTCCCTCGGGTCCCATCCCACACTGCAGGGGCAGTTGCTATGTCATGCTCCGACTCATATAGTCAATCCATCTCTGGCATCTCAGGAGCTACAACCTTTGATGCTGGGTGAGTCTTGGAAAAATGGCAGAAGAAACACATTGGGATGTTAGATACCACTTTCTGTAAGAGAGTTCCCACTGCACAAAACAAACTAACAAATCCCATTGACTGATGTAGATTCTCAGGCAACTCAAAAGAGACCCAAGAAGGCACAAAACCCAAGTGATCGACCCCACCCTCCAATCATGTCTCAAGGTGCCACCCACTCACTGTGACTGTGGCACCTTGCTTGACCAGACCTATTTTATTAACTACAAAAGTAAGTACAACCACCCACTGACACACAAAATTTACAGTTACTTCCGGATGACTCAGACACGAGGAGACTGATAGTGCTGGCAAAACACTCAGGACCACAAATGCCAAAAGAGATGTGGCTAGAGAGGGACTCTGGCTGGCATAATGACATACACTTTTCCCTAATGGATTAAAAGCTCTTAACTGACACCATGACAGCAGTGCTGGCAAACCCCTCAACAGGCAGCTTTGTCAAAACGAGAGCTGTGACTGAAGTGAGACTCAAGACTGGGCTGCTGAAAAATGCTCACATACAGAAGGCTACAAACAGATAACACAGTGCCAAAAAGTCTTACAACACAACCACATTGTAATGGAAGCAGGCCCGAGTGTGGACAGATGTGGAAGATAAGTAGATGTTCACAAGAACAAGATCAATGCCAACAAAAATTATTGGGACACTAGAAATTACCCAAACGCTCAATGAGAGCGCCGCTTTTTGCCAATATATGAGCTCAAGGAGGGTCTGATTCCCTTGAGGTGCATCCCAAAGCCCTTTGCTTGTCACCTGGAAAAATTGTGTGAAAAGTAATCAAGAGTGTCTGGCAATTAAGATATGCCCTGAAGACATAGGTGTACCCCACTTTATCCCAGATAGCTGGCTTCCTCTTATGCAATTATACAGCTAAAACAAAAACCTTAACCTCTGAGACACTCTGAAAGGGATAAATGTATCCACATAGTCTAGACTCTGACCATAGACTCATATACCAGACATCCTTGGGGATGGCCCTGCAAAGACAAGAGGAAGCCTGATCCTAGCTCCCTAGATTTCCTAGAACTGAGTGCTCTGCTCCCCTCCCAAGTGTGGGAAAAGACCACTGAGGATATATGGCAAAAAAGAGGAACGTAAGCCCCAGGGATCAGGGTGTCAAAAGGACACCTGAGTCTACCTGCAGGCACAAAAAATCCCAAGAGGCGCATAAAATAAAAGCAAAGCAGAATGCTCAAAGACATATGGCATGGTACCGTGTGGCAACTCAGACCATGAGATGGATGAAACAGTGATGATGAGAGGTCCATGACAGAAGCAGTGCAAGACAGAAAGACACGGAGAAGCTTGAGCTGGGGTACCTACGAAGCCCCACACAGAATAATGGGGGTGAACAGCCAATTAAAAAAAAAAAACAGGCAATGGTGTAATGTGGTGACTTGAAGAGATGTAAGATGAAGACCATACAACTACAGAAACTGGTGCAAAATAGATGATGGAAAAATAAGGCCAAGGAAACATAACTGCCACAGCTGGAACCAGAACTAACCTCATGAGACAGTAATGGAAAAAAACATCCAACTGGGAGAATGGAGAAGGCTTGCATGCCCAGAGTCTGGGGGAAGTAAAAAAAAAAAAGCAGCCCCTGGCCTGAGACCATTATAGGCACGGATAACATACATCCTCTTCTCCAAGAAATGCCAGGGAAGACCACTACAGAAACACACATACTGGATGCCTGTAAGAAGCAATGCCTGTGAGATCCAGATGGATGGCAACAAAAAGGACCCGAGAAGAATGCTGGGGAGGGCCACAGCTATGGTGCCAAGAGAGGGGAGGAGACCTCAGAGTTCTGGACAGTAAATAATAATATACCTCACACAAACCAAATGAACAAGGGATACTACTCACTCTGTGACCCACTTTGTGCAGCCTATTCTCCTACCTCTCTGGCCTATGATGTCTCTCTGAGCTATGGTTCCCACAATATTTGCCACACTCGTGCCTAAATCACACTTTCTCATTAAACTAACCTCAAGCCACACTATCCTCTCCATTGCTGCTTGACTCCAAACTGCCCACCATCTCCTTTGGCCCGATGGTCAATGAAGCATGAAGCATCCTGCCTGTGCTGTTTCTGAAACAAGACATGCATCTCACATTCGACCTCACAGACGAAGATGTCCATGGCCTTACGGCACAGTTCTTGTACACCTTGTCATTGCTCCCTTCAGCTGTGGAGCAACAAAAACTAAAGGGACCGCATCTTGACTCAAATCCAACTGCAAAACCAGCCTGAATGCAAGTGATGAACCCACCTCCCTTTCCCAGCCATCCCACAGTGCCAAAACTGTCAGGGAAGGACTTATGCTCCTTCCCAACAGCTCCTGTCATGTATCTGCACCCCCAAACCCTCTGCACCATCTGCTCTTTGGGAGCCACCTTTCTGAGTTGTGCCCAGTCCCCTGTGGGCACCCCCTATCTTCTCTCCTCCCAGATGGTCCAGGCTCTGCTCCATGCCTGGACAGTAGATGATTTCCACACAGTTGTTACCTAACAAGGGCCCACTATGTTTCCCAGTGGCTGTAGGAACAACAACATATCCTGTGGGCATCCGACTCCTTGAAAAAGATGATGACTTGCATGCTTCCCACTTGCTTGAGAAGTAGTGAAACTTCATATGCAAATGTGGAAAAGTAGCTCACCCTAACCCCCACTACTCTTACTATCAGTCCTAGCAAAGAAGACAACATCATCGACTATGACGATCTCCAACAGATCCTAGGAGGAAATAAGGTCCCTGCTGCAGTAACCTTCAAAAGTTCCAGAAAATATGGTCTACATTTAACAGAAAAAACCAAAAAATGCAGGTGCAGACTCATGAACTATCTCCCACCCCTGAACACCCCATATAAATTTACCAACCTTGGAACAGCTTCATGCAATAAACATGCTTTCTCTCGGACGTGCTGCTTGACCTTGACTCTTCCCATTGCTCTTACCTCTAACAGAAGCTTTTGCTTCTCTGAGTTTGGAAATCTAGCATCTAGCTCAAAGAGTGCTATCAACACAAGTAAATGTATAGCACTGAGCCCACAAGAGACCACAAGCAGAATGACCTCCTTGCTGAGGGGCCTGTGGTTGGTATACCCCCTGGGCCATGCCCACCATCCACTAAAAGAGAGGAGAAATCATCAGAAGGCCATAAAGAGAGCCGTCAGGTCAGTAGCAAGTAATTTGCTCCCGTTTAGGTTTACAGCATACAAAGCACAGAAAAGAGGAATGGGCTGTTTCCTGGAAAAGACCACACCTACTCTTTTACAGCAACTTTGTATATGACCGGGTAGGTAATTAAGCCTCTGTTTAGAGCTGTAAAAACAACATAGTAAGTTATGTGTGAAAGTAGCTGATCAAATGTGGTAACAGTATTAGCAGCAGAGGTAAAATGCTTTACTTGCCTTTTTAAAAAAAAGAAAATGCTATGCTGTTGCCATTCATTTCTATCAAGCTCATGCATAGTACCCAACTTATATCAGTATTGCATTCTGCATAGGACTGAATGACACAGCTGAATTAGATCCTGTAAGAATCCTTTCTCTAAAAGATCTCCAGATTCAGAGGGAATTGCTTACTTTATATCACCACCAATTCTAGGTTACTGAGATTCCTAAAATGTCTCTCCCACTGACCCCTCTAACGGAAACAGACGACTCCCAAAAGACCAAACTAGGGTTGAAACACCAAAATGCATCAGAAACTGTAGTAAACCTTAGATAACACCAAAGGGGCTAGTAGTGTTGTCCGAAAAGCGGATTCGTGCCCAGCGTGCAGTTAACCAATTCCACACGCTCAGGAGAGAGATTGTTTTATTCAGGCCTGGGTGCTCGGTGGACTTGCCACAAATCAAGCACACCTGGTCTAGTCACCTTTCTGTTTATATCCATGCTTCTCATACATATTTTAAATTTCCTTGTTACATATTCATTACATTTCCGAGAACTAATTATAATATTACATCATCTTAAACACATGCGCACTAAAGCCTTTAGGGTCTTCTTGGGGGTCTCGGGTGGTCTCTGGTGGTCGGCAGGGCAGTGAACTCTTCATGAACTTATTTTCTCTTTACCTTATAGGGTCGCAATTTGTCCCTGAGCCATGCTTGGACCGCATCTGTTTATAGTTTCCATAGCTAAAATTAATTATCACTACTTCTAAAACACACACCTGTTAGTTACCTAACTTCTAAGCAACAAGTCTTCATTGTTTAAAATTACAGAAGCGAGCAATATAGAATCCACAACAAACTAAACTATCTATCACCATAGTGTTCTTAAATTAAAACATATACATCTTGATCTCCTCCAATCAAACACCTGCTCACTAGCTTCATCATTCTGGTTTCTTATCAACTGGTCTTTTAACCCAGTTCTGGGTGAGGGCTATAAACAGGATGATAACACTTTGAAGATTAATGTTGATTAAGATTAACATTAACAGTAGGAAAATAAATGACAATACATAATAAAAAACACCTCAGGAGAGGTGCCAAGGAAGCTTGCCACGGACAGCAAGACTAACAAGAGAACGCTCTACCCCACAAAAGGTATTCAAGACTAGTCCTGAAGAAGCTAGAGGTGTCCTAAGAGGACTACACAGGCAAGAGAAGGTTCTGAGGCACTGTGAAGCCTCAAGACAGCTTCTGTGTGCAGCACAGAGGTTCTGGAGGGGCTCAAATGACAAAAGAGGGGGTCCCACATGGGGTAGAAGGCAAAACCAGCACTTTCAGGCACAAGTATGGTCTAAAAGCTGCTTTTCAGGGAACTTAAAGGATCCTAAGAGTGCTACAGTGGCACAAGAATACTCACAAACAGAACAATAAACTCAGGAGGAGATCTGAGTGGAGCACAGATATCCCTAATGGACAATAAAGAGAATTGAGACTGCCTAGATGGTGGAGATGTCAAAAAAAGTGCTCTAAAGCACTAAGAAGACCTCATAAGGGGTCCCAGGAGAGCTACAAAATGTCAGAGAGTCCTACAGACCTAAAGAAAGGCACTGGGGCACAAGGAAGACATCAGATACAATCATGAAAAGACTAGAGGGGTACCGAGTGGGCCAGAAGGGCAAAAGAAGACTCTAGGAAACACTAAATGTTTCAAAGGTGTTCTGAAAAGGCCCTTACAAGGATGAGCAGGCCTATATAGGTTTCTTATGTGGGAATAAGGCAGGAAGGCCTCAGGAGCAGTCATAAGGAGACTAGTGGGCTCCAAGGATGTCAGAAGGACAGAAGAAACCTCTAAGACACAACGAGAGATGCACAAAGGGGCCAAAAGTGTCCTACGAGGACTACACAGGCAACAAAAGCCCTTGAGGCACAAAAGGATCATCATGCTACATCTGCTGTATATACCACAAAAGTTCTGGAGGGGGTCAAAGACCAAAGCAGAAGTCCCACATGGAATAAAAGGCACACAGAGTCCTCTGGGGCAGGAGGAAAGCCGGACAATGACTTGTGAGGGAGCTCAAAGGATCCTAAAGCTGCTACAAAGACCAAAAAAAAAAAAGCTTGGTGAGAAAATGAGGAACTGGAGAAGGGATCTGAACAGAGTACAGCAGTCCTCAAGGGGCAAGGGATCAAACAGAGGTATCCTACATGGCATATGGAACAAAAATAGTACTCAGGGGTACAAAGAAAGCCTGAGCAGGGATGCTGAGGGAAAAATATATATGCAAAGACATCTACTTAGGTAGAAGATGCCTGTGCACTGCAAGGAACACCTCAATAGGCATTGTAATGGGACTGGACAGGTACTGAGGGAGGAAGACAAAAGGCGGCACAGGAACACAGTTAGGAACCCAGGAGGGGATCTAAGAAGGGTGCAGATGCCCTTGAGTGACCAGGGACAAAATGGATAAATTCTAGACAGCATATAGGAAAAAAAGACTGCTCTGGGACACAAAAATGGCCATAGCAGAGGTTCTGAGGGAAGAAAAGGGGGGGTCCAAAGTGTACTACAGAGCTAAAAATGTGCTGAGAGTAACCCAGAAGGCCTCAGACTACATCGAGACAAGGAGTAAAGGATTCCCAGGGAGGGCGGGAGTGGGCAGAGGGACAAAAGAAGGCTAGAGGACACAATGAGGAACTCAGGAGGGGATCTGAGCAGAGTACAGATGTCCTCAGGGGGCCAAAGACTGAACAGAGGCATCCCAGATGTCATAGAGGACAAAAAGATCGCTCTGGGGCACAAAGATAGACTGCAGAGGGGTTCTGAGGGAAGAGGATGGGTCCAAAGGAGGCTGCAGAGCTAAAAAAGTGCTGCAGGGCACAAGGAAGGCCTCAGGAGGGGATCATAATGGGAGTAGAGGGGTCCTGAGAGGACCAGAGGGACAAACAAAGACTCAGGGACACAATGAGGAACTCAGGAGGGGATCTGGGCAGAGTATAGATGTCCCTGGGAGACCAAGGACGGAGTAGAGGCATCCTACATAGCATAGAGGAAAAAAAGACAGTTCTGGTGCGCAGACATGGCTTCAGGAATGGTTCTGAGGGAACAAGAGGGGTCCAAAACATAGTACATAGCTAGAAGAGGGCTGCGGGGCAGAAGGAGATTTGAGCAGAGTACAGATGTCCTCAGGGAACAGGGAATTAATATAGACATCCTTGATGCTTCTGTGCTCTGGGGAAGAAAAAAGGCCTCACGAGGGATTGCAAGTGAACTAGAGGGGTCCAAAGGGAGTAAGAGGGGCAAGAGAAAGCCTTGGGACATAATGGGGAATGCAGGAGGGGTTCTGAGCAGACTACAGGCTCTTCAGAGGACTATACAGGCAAGAGAAGGCTCGGAGGGTAAAATGGGGCCTCAGGACAGCTTCTGTATACAGCACAGAAGTCCCATAGGGGCTCAAAGGCCAAAAGATGGATCATCCCAGACAGGGTGAAAGGTCCAGGGTCTTTCAGGTGATTCTACGGGTGCTTGGAGACCATAGTGCTGTCCACATTTCCCTGGCAACTTCCCCGTGTGCTGCCCCTACAGGACAGCCCTGCACCATCCTCACCTGGTACTGCCACTCTTCAGGGCTGCTGCTGCCCCAGCCCCAGTCATGGGCAAGGTTACCGCTGCTGAGTTGCCCTCCTGTCGTGGTTTAACCCGGCAGGCAGCCAAACACCATGTGGCCGCTCGCTCACCGCCCCCCCCCCCCCCCCCCCCCCCGGGACGGGGAGAGAATCGGAAGGGTAAGAGTGAGAAAAACTTGTGGGTTAAGATAAGGACAGTTTAATGGAACAGAAAAGGAAGGGAAAATAATAATAATAACAACAACAACAACAACAACAGTAACAGTAACAATAACAATAATAAATATACAAAAGGAGTGATGCACAATACAATTGCTCACCACCTGTGCTGACCGATAACCAAGTAGCGATTGCTACTTCCTGGATCACGCCTACCATTCATATACTGAGCATGATGTCACACGGTATGGAATACCCCGTTGGCCAGCTGGGCCAGCTGTCCCGGCTATGCTCCCTCCTAGCCTCTTGCACACTTCGTAGAGCACAGAAGCTGAATGCCTTTGACTAGCAGGGTACTTAGCAACAACTGAAAACATCAGTATGTTATCAACATTCTTCTCATACTAAATCCAAAACACAGCACTAGGAAGAAATTTAACTCTATCCCAGCCGAAACCTGGACACCTCCAGTGGTCCCATACCCTTCCCTGCTCCCCCATGGCAACTGGGACAGCCCCAGGCAGCAACGGCCTGCAGGGCAGAGATGGAGGTAGAAAAAACAGGGAGAGGGAGCAGGACAGAGGAAGAGATAGGGGAAACAAGGGACAGGTAGCTGGACAGAGGGATACGGCAAGAAACAATGGGACAAAGATCTGGAAAATGGGAGACAGAGAAAAAGACAAGGAGCAGGACAGAGGAATAAAGAAACCAAAAAAAGGACAGGGAGAAGGACAGAGGTGGAGGGAAAAAAGCAATAGGCAGCAGGACAGAAAGATGGAGCAAGAAAAAATAGGGACGAGCAGCAGGACAGAAGGATAGCAAGAAAACAAAGAGAGGGACAGGAAGCAGGACAGAGGTGGGAGAAAGAAAAAATAGTGATGCGCAGCAGGATAGAGAGATGAAAAACTTAATAGTTATAGGGAGGACGATGGATAGGGTGAGAAAGAGATGAAGGGGAAGCAAGACAGTGGGATGCAGAAAGAAAAAAAATAGTGATAGGGACCATGACAGAGGGATAGATAAACAAGGTGACAGACAGAGAGCTGGAAAATAGGATACCAAGAAAAACAGAGAAAGGGAGCAGGACAGAGAAAAGAGAGAGAAAGAGAGGGTCGGAGAGCAAGACAGAGCTGGAAAAATGAAAAACTGTGATGGGAAGCAGGATGGATGCTTCCCATCCATCTTCTGAAGAAGAAAAACTGACAGGGAAGAGGAGAGAGGGACAGAAAAAGAAAGAAAGACAGGAAGCAGGATGTAGAGACAGAGAGAAAAAAATGACAGGGAGCCAGAAAATGGGATACAGAGAAAAAGGCAGGGACAGGGAGCAGGACAGTGAGATAAAAAAGAGGGACAGAGAGCAGGACAGAGACCTGGAGAAAGAAAAAATGGTGATGGGGAGCAGGACAGAGGAATAGACAAAGGAAGAGAGGGTTGGCAGAAGGACAGAGGGATGGACAGAGAAAGACAGGGAGCGGGACACATGGACAGAGAGAAAAGAATACAGGGAATGGACAAGGGGATTGCAAAAAAGAGGGATGCCAATCAGGACAAAGAGATAAAGAAGGAAAAAAAAGTGTTGGACTGTGGAGGGGGGAAGGACAAGGACCGGGACAGAGGAAAAAAGAGGAGAAAAGGGACAGGGGGGATATACCAAGAAACAATGGGAGAGGCAACGGGGGGTGGGCGGAGAGAGAGAGAAGGAAAGGGTGAGGGGCAGAAAGATGGAAAATGGGATACAGAGAAAAAGATGGAGAAAGGGAGCAGGACAGAGGAGTAAAGAGAGAAAAAAAAGGACAGGGAGAAAGACAGAGATGGAGAGGGGAAAAGCAGCATTGGGGGCAGGACAGAAGGATGGAGAAAGGAAAAACAGGGATGAAGAGCAGGAGAGAGGAACAGAGAGACAAAGAGAGAAAAGGATAATGACAGAAGGATAGATAGATCAAGACAGGGCAAGGAGCTGGACAGAGAGAGAGAAAGAGGGACAGGGAGAAGGACAGAGGGATAGAGGGATATAGGAAAAGTGACAGGGAGCAGGACAGGAGAATAGAGAAAGAGAAAGAAGGGTAGCAGGACAGAGGGACTGGGAGAAAAAGAGAGGGACAGGGAGCAGGACAGAGAGATAAAGCAAAAATACAGGTAGGGAGCAGAACAGAGGGATAGAGAGGGGAAAAGGAGAGGAAGAAGGACAGAGGGATAGACAGCAGAAACAATGTGACAGGGAGGCAGACAGAGAGATAGAAAAAAAATAGGGACAGGAAGGAGGACAGAGGGACAGGAAAAAGATAGGGACAGGTAACAGGACACTGGGATAGAAAGACAAAGAAAGGCACATGCAGGATGACAGAGAATTGGAGAAAGAAGACAGGGGATGGGGATCAGCAGAGGGATAGAGACAGGAAGAGACAGTTGGGTACCAGGACATAGGGATTGAGAGAAAAAGACAGGGACAGGGAGCAGGACAGAGAGATCGAGAAAGAAAAGAGGGACGGGGAGAAGGACACAGGAACAAAGAGAGGGGCTAGAAGAACAACAGGGAGAAGGGCTAGAAGAATAACAGGGAGAGGGAGCAGGGCACAGGGATAGAGAGACAAAGAGAGGGATGGGGACTAGGATTGAGGGATAGAGAAAGAGAGGGACAGGGAGTGGTATGGAAGAATATAGAGAAGAACAGAGGTACAGGGAAGCAGAAAAAATGCCAGAGAAGGAAAGAGATGGTGAGGGAGTCAGATAGAGCATCGGAGAGCCAGGCAGAGGGATGGAAAGGCAAGATGTGTAGGGATGAAGAACAATGCAATAGGGAGATGGAGGCAGGGAGAGGCAAAGAGGCGGTCTGGAATGTGGAATGGTAGGGGATGAGGAAGAGGGCAGAGAGAGACCGGAGTGCAGAAGAGGGAGACATGCACCCAAGGGCCCAGAACTCACCGCAGATCCCTCCCTCAGCGCTGGCTGGAGAATTTTACAATTCAGACACTTCTCTCTTTTTCCTCTCTCTGTCTTGCCCATCCTCTTCTGTAGCTCCAGTCACTTGACTGCCATCCACCTAAGGACTATCTTGGTGTCTTATAGCTCTTAAAATACAAGGCTTCATAGGTACCTGGTGCAACACACAAATACATGGGTTTATCATACTTTTGGTTACACATACAGCCCCTGGGTTATACTTTGGTGATCTAGTCTGCTGAGAACTACTAATAGGAATTCTTCCTCACCCAGAGAGACAGGGTTTCTCATCTGCAGATAGAGACACCTTCCAATTCAATCCACTTCATTTTATTCTTCAGCTGGTTTACCTTTTTCTGGTCTCTCCAACTTCAGCCACGACAGGTACTCTAAAAATCATAGAATCATAGAATAATTTGGGTTGGAAGGGACCTTTAAAACTCATCTAGTCCAACCCCCCTGCCATGAGCATGGACATCTTCCACTAGATCAGGTTGCTCAGACCCCCGTCCAACCTGACCTTGAATGTTCCCAGGGATGGGGCATCTACCACCTCTCTGGGCAACCTGTTCCAGTGTTTCACCACCCTCATTGTAAAACATTTCTTCCTTATATCTAGTCTAAATCTACCCTCTTTAAGTTTAAAACCATTACCCCTTGTCCTGTTGCAACAGGCCCTGCTAAAAAGTTTGTCCCCATCTTTCTCATAAGCCCCCTTTAAGCACTGGTAGGCCCCAATAGGGTGTCCCTGAAGCCTTCTCTTCTCCAGGCTGAACAACCCCAACTGTCTCAGCCTTTCTTCATAGGAGAGGCGTTCCATCCCCCTGATCATTTTTGTGGCCCTCCTCTGGACCTGCTCCATGTCTTTCTTCTGCTGAGGGCTCCAGAGCTGGATGCAGTATTGCAGGTGGGGTCTCATCAGAGCAGAGTAGAGGGGCAGAATCACCTCCCTCGACCTGCTGGCCACGCTTCTTTTGATGGAGGCCAGGATACAGTTGGCTTTCTGGGCTGTGAGCGCACATTGCTGGCTCACGTCCAGTTTTTCACCCATCAGTACTCTCAAGTCCTTCTCAGCAGGGCTGCTCTCAATCCCTTCATCCCCCAGCCTGTACTGATACCAGGGGTTGCCCCGACCCAGGTGCAGGACCCTGCACTTGGCCTTGTTGAACCTCATGAGGTTCACACGGGCCCACTTCTCCAGCTTGTCCAGGTCCCTCTGGATGGCATCCCGTCCCACAGGCGTGTCGACCGCACCACTCAGCTTGGTGTCATCTGCAAATTTGCTGAGGGTGCACTCAATCCCAGTGTCTATGTCATTGATGAGGATATTAAACAGTACCAGTCCCAGTACGGACCCCTGCGGGACACCACTCGTCACCGATCTCCATGTGGACATTGAGCCGTTGACCACCACCCTCTGGAGGTGACCATCCAACCAATTCTTCACCCACCGCAAGTAAGTATTAGACTTTTCCCTTTTCACAAACACTTATATGATAACAAGGCAAATCAGAGACAACCAAGGCAAACCAAAGCCAGACGCTGTCAAGGACATCCACAGAGAAAAAGTCGCACATTGCTCCCGGACACCGCGCATGCGCCTGAGCCGACGGCGTGAGGGAGGGGCCGGCGCCCGCTCCCGGGAACTGCCCGTGCACAAACGCCGAGCTGCAGCACCCGACTTTGGTCACTGGGTGGCAGCAGTGCTACAGCTCCCGGCACGCCCGGCGGGCCAACACGGCTGTCTGGCCGCTCCGTGCCGAAAGACTACAGCTCCCGGCATGCCACGCGGACCGGCATGGCTGACCGGAAGCGTTTCCGCGCCCCTGTCAGTTCCGTGTCTGGGATCTTTCCAGGTTCGCAAAGTCTACTCCTGAAAGTGGCGCCTGTAAGTTTCTTGATGGCTCATCAATTAGTGTGACAGGCGAGGTCTGTTTCTTGTCATTGTCTCCGTATTTGTTTTGTCAGGTGTGTGTCTCTGCATATTTTGTTTCTGGCTTCCTGCTTTTTACTTTACTTTCCCAGCTGACAAGGTCCCTTGATCAGATCCAAGCTTGCTGGAATAAACATTCCCACCCTCTCACATGCCTTAATCAATTAGTGTGACTGACCAGCTTTGGTGGTCATGTTGGTGTCCTTGTATGTTCTTGTCTATGGCTTCTTCTTTTCTTATTACCCCTTTTTGTTTTGCATTGAGAAGGGTCCTTGACAGGATACCCTTAAAGGAGCAAACACTCTCCTTCCACATACCCTTACCAAGAGCAGCTTCATTTCAACAAGGTCAGAATATCCCTAAGAGCCTGATATATCAGCTAGGCCGCCTCCACAGCTGAAGCTGTCAGCAAGGTGGCAGTTCGAAAGTTCATCCTGCACATGGTGAGTGATGGGGACGTTGATGTGACTGCCCATACCAAGGCATAGGCCTGCAAGAGAGCCCATGGCAGAGCTTTGGCAAATTCTTGCTAGTATGACCACGCAGCAGGCTGAGGTAAAGGGTTGAGCTGGCGGAAGGGAGTGTCAGGCCACAGCTCCTTGGAGGCAAGCAAAGAAGGTGCTGGAAGAGGGAAACCCAAGAGACTTCTCTGAGCTCTGAGAGAACAGCTTGGATTAAGCCTTGAGCAAGGACATCCCTGCAGAGGAAACATCTTCTTAATGAAGGATGAAGTGTTTGTGGGGAGACCTGGGCTGTGGAGTCAGCAGTGTCAATGCCCTGTGGGTTTGGGGGAGCATCTGTGGTGGGTGCCTGCACTTTCTGTGAGCAGCTAAATCAGATCTAAAGAGAGAGCCTAGAGCCATCAGCTGCTGAGGTCCTACACTCCTTAGTGAGACTCTGCACAGGATGGGGAGACATTTGGGATGTTGGTGGGCAGGCAGAGATCTTTACCAGTAGTGGGAGCCTGAGCAAAGTGGTGGCTGCTGAACAAACCTCCTTCCATCACTATTGTCAGTAGGACAGAAATGGCAGCAGGGGGAGATACCTGCTGCAGGCACCGGGCATCCCTGCACAGCAGGGTGTGCCATTCTGCACAGAGGCAAACATAAGGGCACCTCGATCTGCATGGTGACTCTTAGGGAAGGTGTCATCAATGAGGTGAAAATGGAGAGGGAAGTCAGGGAAAGACAGACGCCCATTGTGAGACAGATCTGTTTTCCCTCGGGCCCTGGCCAAAGAATGGGAGGAGGAGGACCCTGCAGGCTTATGCCCAGCTGCTGGACGCTCACAAGGACTGGCTTGACTCCATGGTGAGGCTGGGCTCCTGCACCTGCCATGCCTCCCCTCCCTGCCTGCTTTAGTCCTGGGGGGATCTCTGTTCAATGCTGTGCTCTGGGTTTTTGGTCTGCTGCGGTTACAGGGCTACACTTCTGTTTGTCCCACTGCCCAGCCACAGCTCAAGGGTCAGCACAGCAATGAGAGGGTGAACAGCCTTTGGGGCCACCTGTGACCGTTTCATCTTACTCTTGTTCCCACAGGGAGAAAAAGCTTGTGAGTAGTTTGACTCCCAGCTGGGATTGGTGAGCCCTCTGGCTTACCACTCACTGGCTGTGTCCTGCTGTTGGGCAGGGCCCTGCCTCAGCCACCTTCTCTGAATACAGGATAAGGAGGGAGGGCAGTTCCCAGCCTTGTTCAGCCTGATCTTCCCTCTACCTACCCATCAACATGAAGATCACACAGGGCCTAGGCTCTATCGGCAGAAGAGAAAGGGTTAGGCAACAAGCTTGGCTGGTCTCTTACACACATCATGTTAATTCTTTCTTTTCTCCATGTCACCAGGGATCTCGGAAAGAAGGTAGTGGAGTCCAGCCTCGTCAGGGACATCTTTCTTTGTGGTGGGGTGACAGGGCAGTTGCCCACTGGTCTCTGAGAGCAGGACATTGTAATGAACATCAGGGACAGACCACCTCCAAGTCTGTAGGAGAGATAGAGGATGATCAGACAGCTAATTAAGGTCCCCGATGTTTTGGCAGCTGCATTCCTCCCTGCTTCCTGTCTAGTCAGGAAGTTTCCCAGGTGCCTTCTCCCAGCCCATCCCTGCTAGTGGAGGAACTCTCCGGACCAGAACGAGAGGAAATCTGTTCGATGCTCAGAGTTAGGGAGGAGAAATCTGAGTTGAAGATTTTGATTTGAAGGCATTTTTTTAAGCCCATTTCCACCGTGTCCTGGAGGTAGGTGTTAGGCAGGGTTTTTAAATGATCCTTGAGGATGTGACATCTTCATGCTGGGTTCTTCCACCATTACCCACATGGTGGCCTGAGGAAGGGGACACAGGCAAAAGGATTTCAAAGGCTCATGGAACATACCCTCACGCCACACACTCACAATCACAGGGCAAGTCCCCAAACCATGACAAGCGCAGGAGGCCTCCTCTCTCATCTTTACTACATAAATATCTGCCCATCTGCAGCTCCTACATGCCAGAACCTGGCCCTTAGCCAGGGCCACAGCCGTGGCGCAGGTCCCAGGGCTGCATTACCACACCCAGCACTGCACCTCCTGGCACAGGATGTTCATGAACTGCTCCAGCACCACCACTGCTCCATGGTGCTGTGACAGCTCCTGCAAACAGCTTCCAGAGTCCTCTCTGCCTCCAGATACATGAAGCCCTAACCCATGAAGTTGAATGATGAACCTGATGCCTAGCCCTTAACTGTACCCCAAACTTCAAATTCTAACCCTCTCTAAATCCTAGTTCTAAATCTAACCCAACCCCCCCCAACCCAAACCCTTAAACCCTAATCTGAACTTTAATTCCTAACCCTTAAACTACCAACATTAACCCAAATCCCAAACACAAACCCCTAATTCTAATCCCAGCCTGAACCCTAACCCTTGACCCAATCCCAGATGATAACTTCAACTCTTAACATCCTAACCATATTCCCTAATCCTAAACCCCTAACTCCAAACCCTCACCCTAACCCAGAGAACTTGTGGAGTTCCCATCCTTGGAGATATTTGAAAACCCTAATATGCTGAATCCAAACCATAGCTCTAGATTCTATCCTCCTCCTCCTAGTTCTTCTATTCTTCTATCAAAGGGAATGGTTCCAAGATATTTTTATTGTACATTTTTTTAATCTTAACTGTACAAAGAAAGCCAAGTAGGTCAGAAAACAACTACCTCCCCTTTACAGAGATTTCCTCTCCCTCTCCCCAGTCTCCCTTCCCATAGCTTCTGACAAAGGCACATATACTGCCGGATTGGTCTCTCAAAGAACAGGCTGGTTGCAGAGGCAAAAACCAGTGAAATAATTCAGTAACAGAAGAACAGAAACATTGAGAACAAAACACACGTCTGCAACTTAGTGTAGTGATAGCATGATGCTTTTTTTTTTGTCTATTACAAATGTCATAACTGCATCTCAGCTGGGAAATTTTCCAGCATCATCAGCAATGACAGCTAAGGAAGAACCAGTTTTCTAGAACGTCTATTAAAAAAAAATTAAACTCCGCTTACAAATATTCAGGATTATTCTTGAGAATGTACTGTGTACATGCCCTTCTCCTTTATGTACATCAAGGAGATTCTGCACAGCTTGTTGCAACACTGCTGGCAGCTACAACTTCTTGGTAATTTCTTTAATACATCAGCTGCACTTACAAAAATTCTTTACTTTCCTAAGAACTAAAAATAGGGTTTTTTTCTGTATGTCAGATGATAATAAAAATGCAGTTTTACATGTAACTGACCCACGAAACTGCAGATGACTGAGCACTTGTAATAGGTACAGGACAGGTTCAACAGACTCTTGAAAAAAAACCTCTGCCTTCCTCAGTCCAAAGGGACAGCAGAGTCCAATAGCATATGCTCATAATAATCCTCTGGAGATCTGAGCAATGTTTGCCAATACCCAGGTTGTGATTCCTCTCAGAAGCTCTAAGACTGCAGACGAGTACATGCCAGTGGGACCTGGAGTATGAGCCCGCCTGGCAAAATGTTGGTGCCTACTCTAAACATGATCATTCACTCTCTCAAGCTCTAGTGACAATACTGACTAAATCTCCCTTGACTTAGACAAAAGCCTGGACACTTTGTTCAGTATACATACATACAACACAGAATCTTAAATATAAACAAGATTAAGTCCACTCTAAAGTCTTCTTGTTACAGGTCTGCAAGTTCTTCCTCCTGCACAGGAAAAACATGCCCAACTATGGCACAGGCACTCTGCTGAACTTTTCCTGCATTCTTCTTACTTTCTGGTTCTCTCTTCAGATTCAAAGGAGCTTCTGATTGTGACCTTACCTAACGTCAGTGAACAAGACGCAGTTTGCTGTTTCTATCCATGCTACATCACTCTTCCCATGGTGTACGAAGACACAGAGTCATTTGTGGCAGCACTGATCTAGAGTATTAACTTCTCTCCAGTATTCACGTGAACAGCAGAATTCATGTCACCTTGCTGAGTTGTTTCTTTTGCTTCTTAGGTTTTCTCCCCAAGAATAAAAAGAAAGACCAATAAAGGATGTGTGAAGTAACAATATTAGGATCATCTTCACATACTTCATTTATTCAGTTGTATGAGAGGAGAGTAGTAGGACAACAAGTATAAAAAAGATTTGATCTCTCGGGTAATTCTGCTTGGAGAAACTGAGTAGCGTATTTTCTCTGATTACAGAAGCTGCTCCTAAACTGTTGACTTGTTTGGTAAAGAGTTCTGTGATCACAGAAAGCTGCAAACAGCAGCATTACTGACAGCGCAGCTGGGAACAGATTTGTCACTATCAGCCTTAAAGGCTGATTTTTCTTTCAGCGCTTGAGATTTTATGAATAATGCTACTTCTGTAGAGACTACCAAATCCAAGCACATCTGGTATAGACAAACTGCTGGTGTTTGGTCTAATAGCATGACAAGAATAGTGGAAGTTATATTCTTTTGATAATTCTCTACATTGATAGCAGTTTGAAGCTCTTCTTTTGTACACTCAGAAATCGTCCACACTCCATCATCCAGTTCTGCTAGTGCTCTTCACAAATGTAGCGTTACTTTTAGTGCATTGCAAAGTGACAATCTGGGACAGAGAATAAGGAGGAAACTTGTGCCCTGAAACTTGGCCTATAAATTTTAGGAAGTCAAGTCAAATACTGCCACCCAGATCCAGGTTTTCTGAACCTCCCCTGCATGTATGCGGCTGAGCTTCAATATTTGTACAGGAACATGCACTCAGATATACAAATATAGCAGTGTCTTTCTGTTCCTACTTCCATATGCGTGTTTATGGAAATTTTGCTTGTTTTAAAAAATGCTGTCTCTCCTTTCTATTGGCACAGGGTTTTCTCCCAGCTTGATTTATACACTATGCCGACGGTTGTTGATCATGGCCACAATGTGTGACAGGTCCAAACTTTTCATCATAACCTCCATGAACTCCTCGTCTTTCCTTGCTCCCTCCACAAATTCATCCAGAGAAAGTTCACCTGTGTCAGACACAGACAGAAGGCATGAGAATCGTGCCAATCCACACTTGAACAGGAAAAGGAGGTAGAGTAATCTAACTTTAGAGACCACTTACTATACATGCACTGTTCTAAAGCGCCAAGAGGCCTCAGAGAGTCTTTTTAAGCTTATATGAAACTTCCCCGATCACCAGGCATCTCCAGCTTCCTCTTTTTTTTCCCACACAAGGGAAAGGGTACATAAGAAGGAATAGAGGAAGTGTGTAACTAAGGAGTGGGATCATAGCTTCCTATAAATATGGCTGGATTAGCCGTCTCCTTTTTGGCCTAATCTGTCATAGTCCTAACCTGCCCCATACTTGCTGGTTTTCGTGTTTAAAAGAAGTGACAGAAGGAAGCTGTGACAGGCAGAAATAGGTTTTCTGTCCTAGGCCAAAAAGCCCTTGTGCAGGGAAGCAGCTTGGCAGAGTTCCGGAATAACAAAAGAGCACATCAGAAGGTAATGAGCACATAAAGTAGCAAGGAAAGAAATATCTCCCCGGGACATACAGCGACTACAGTGGCATCGACCAGCTTTTGACTAGGAGCAGTGGGGTCATCTGTTAATATTTCCCACTTCTAACTCTGACACAGCAACACAACTAACTCTGCTACACAGCAACATAGAAAAAGGCAAAAAAACCCCACTCCAAAACCCCACTACCAAACTCATGTGGACAGAACACAGCTGAGGCTTAGTACAGGGAACAAATCCTGTCATACTGATTATGTATGATGCAAGGAGAAAAATGCCTTAGCAAAATTAATGGAGAATGCATTACTGGATGAGAATTCATATAACAAGCAAATATGAAATGAAGAGACATAAAGTTTAATCAAGAAAAGAAGACATGGATGTCTCTCTGTAGCACAGAGACCATCTAAGTTGGATGACAAAGACAGGAATCTTACCATCTCCATTCACATCAATTTTGTTGAAGACTCGGTTGGTGAACTCTTCTGCACTAGTTTCATGGTCACCACCATTAATAGCTCGAATAGCCTAAAAGAGCAAGAATAGGAAGCTGCCTAATGGCTCCCAAAACAATAGACTGATTCCACTGCAGCCTGTCAGCGTAGATTCAGAACAAGACAGTCATGCCTGGTACCTTCCCGATACAAATGAACCAGCATCATAGGAAACAACAGCAGAAATCATCAGGCCTTATGGTTGGCACTGAAGGGTGCAAAGGGAACATGGTTCTGGAGCATGGAATGAGCAGTGAAACCCAGAGGATCACCCTAAATCTTCTTAGGTAGAGGTTAAGCCCTGCAGAAATGGCAGAATCAGGATATACCTAACTGATCCATTTTCTATTACTCTATGGTCCACCAAGGCAATAAACACCGTCAAACACCTTCTGCATTTGACATTATGAAATTCCTTTATTATATGCTGTGGTCATTTATTTCTATTCTTGCTTCCTCTATTTCCATTTATATACTGCTTCCTGTGTGTCCTGCTTCTCCCTAAAGCTCACTGGAAATTCATTTTCAGCTTGAGAAAGTTTAAGCATTATTCACTATTGTTTACTACAATTCATCTTATTCATAACCATATAGGGCAGGGTTCTCTTTTCTTTCCATCTCTAATTGTTTCCTTTGTTTAAGGATGTCCATGAAGTATGTCATTCCAGAGCCTTCATATTGATTCTAAGACTACTGATTTTAAGACTATTCATTTTCTAGTTCTTACCTTCTGATATTTGGTAAGTTTCTTCATTCTTTTTCAAATGCCATTTTACTAAAACTAAGTATCACCTCAGCAACTTGCTAAGGCTGCCAAAAAAGACACTGAACTACACCCACAAAATTCAAAGGGCAGTAAATTAGTTGCCACCAATTATCGCCCACAGGACTTGTTTCTCAAGAGCTCTGTGTTAAACATTTACTATCTGCTGCTTCACTGTGATGTCTGAGTATTTCTATTGCAAGTTATTAGTAGGAGGCTGTATATTATTACAGTTATTGATTTTGTTTGGTATCTTCAATGCCCAGCACTAAAATTCATATCCAGATGAGAATGCATTACTAACACCTTATTAGTGGTTTTATTTGTGGACAGCTCAGGCTTCAAATCTTTATCAAATCCATTTTCTGACCTTTCTTATTCAGAAATGTAAATTATTTAGGGTCATTGAATCTTTCCTGCATCTTTGTAGTTTCCCAGATTATTCTACAGAATAATCTTAACTTCCAGCATAATTCATTCTGAGATATTCATAAGGTCCTGTTTATGCCTTTATGTAATTCCAACACCTTCCAGAACAGCTATTTGCATACAATCTTTTCCATTGACAGTCATTCTTCTTCAAACTATTTGCCAGAGTCAGAAATGTTTTATTACATTGACATTTAGGAGCTAGTTCTAAAAAGCAAACTGGGAGTAACTCTTCAACTACTATTCGCATGGGGAAAAGGACATATGAAGGACACATTGCAGAGACCGCAACTGTCAGTCACGGAGTCTGAAGTCCTAGGCAGCTAGAACAATTTTATGGAGTTAGCTATGCTGCAACATATGCTGTGGTGGTAAAGAAGAGTCTGTCAGTTCTGCTTACTGGACTACGAGATTGTGGGGAATTCTGCTAAAAGAAAGAATGCTGTTAAAGAAGGCCTCATCCACGATCATCCACATGGGGAACAGCGAAAGTCTTACTTGTGTGGTGGAATTTGTCTTTAACAAAAGAGGAAAGAACACAGACCCCTGGAGACTCACCTTAATGATGTTGAGCAATTCATGTCGATCAATGCAGCCGTTACCATCTACATCATAGAGCTTGAAATACCACCGCAATTTCTGCTCCATCTTCCCACGGAGAACGAGGCTGAGGGCAGCCACATATTCCATGAAGTCAATATATCCATCCTGTGGGAAAATGAAAACCAAATTGTGACAGGAACAAACTGAGGGAGTTATGGCTCTGGAGCTGCTTTACCTTATTGCTCTTTAGATCCACAGCTAAAAGACAAAGAAAAATCGCACAGAGACTTGGACTTAGGAAAAAGCTTTAGTACACATGCATACACAAACACACACACACACACATACACGTGCTATTTCTCTGGCCACCTTTAAGATCTCCTAAATACCTGGATTCCTGAAGTTATGATCTATTACATGTCTAGGCTATTCTGTGCTCGCCACCTGCAGAGATGGAACCTCATGGCCAGTGTGAACGAACCCCTCTGTGTCCACCAGAGCTGACTGCCAATGGCCTGCTGGGAGAGAAAAATGATCCAGAGCCCTGGCTGCAAGAAAAGTGGAAGGTAATTCTACCTTGGGTTTTCTGTACTAGCCTGCTTTGTCTTTGTGGGAAACTACTGCTATTTCAGTAAGCCATAGATCTCTTCTCCATTCTCTGAAAAAAAAAGTGACTGATGATATTTTTTAAAATATACAGAACATGATTTGACAGCTGGAAAAATTGTTCTGTATTTAGGTTTTTAAACATTCAATTTCTTGAATCTACAAAGAAACTCAAAAAGCTCTTGTTTCCTCTGCAAGAAAAATGCTAGACAGTAAAGGTTCATAATCCCTAGATTTAACACTGACTAAAATTTGAAGTGGTTAAAAAGAAACAACAAATAAAATGCATATCTCTGTCAAAGATTCTGAATAACTACTTCAACACATTACAGAGCAAAAAAATGAAACTTTCATTTATTGAGGTATTTAAACAAAGTTAGATGCCTTTCTGGAATGGATGCAAATAAATATATGTAAAAGGCTAATGTAGGTAGACTAGCAGAGCACTACCCTTTTACAGCAAGGATCACAACATTTAAAAATTCAGGATCGTTGTAGTACTCGCTTTATGTGAGTTTTTCATAACTTCACTGAGCAAAGTCATAGAAAACAAAGATAACCAGCTCTAAAGGAGGGAAGGAGGGCATAATTGCAATTTATAAAATAACTCTATTGAAAATTTATCCTTTTTGTCCTCAGCAGAGTTCTCAGAATCTGAAGGTCCAGGGGGCAGATGATTCCATCCATCGTCAATCTCTGTATTACTACAGGGTGGCTCTTCCTCTGGGTGCTCTTGTTCCTTGCCCTTGTTTATAAAAGGAGCTTAGATTAAGTGGCTAACTATTAACAGGCTAAGATGTAGGTCCATATCCACTAGCTGTCACACTCTTACTTCATTCCCCTTGAGATCGCTATCACTTTATTTAGATGATAGCTTTTATCTTTGTATGACCAAATTTGAATTTGACAGTCTTCTTAAAACATTGTTTACTGCATAACATAGGACTCACAGGAGAACTTCGGAATGCGTAACATTCCTGAACAAATTTTAAAGTCCTTAAACATCCCAAGAGATGACAGAGGTAAAGAGAAAGACTTGTGCAAGAACTGTAAACGTGTTGGTTTAGTTTATAAGACTGCTTCTCATCGCTGCCATCATCCTGGGCACAGAGAACTTTAGGATGAGAAAGGATATTCTTTGAGATTCGCAGTCATTTCCAGTTGTTACATCCACCACAAGACCTCAGCTACCCTAACGGAGCCTGGCTGCTCTTCTCTTACCTTTAAGAATTTTCTAATATTCCTTAACTCCTTATGCCTTCTCACATGTTGTCCAAACCAATGTTCTTTGCTCAGTCCCTAGGCTTTCCTTCTTCAAAACTAACCTGTGATTTCCCACCTGTTTCACACGTCTCTGTGCCTAGTTCCTCCTTGACTCACAGACGTTTGCTCCAGCCATTTCAGAACCTTGGACCAGAGAGCAAAGCTGAATTTTCCCAGGCTGCCATAAAAACAAATTTCCCTGTCATCGAGATTACAGGCCTGCAAGCAGAGGCTTAAGCATATATGAATAAAAAACAGGCAAAAGTGAGGGCCATTGCATGCTTAAAGGAATTATGGCGGCTACTGTTTCTTACCTTAGAGACAGCCAGTGGTCACCTGTCACAGTGAGGAATGCTACCTACCTCCTAGCTACTGCTATATCCTATACCTCCTAGCACTGAGGAGAGCCATATAGATTGTCTGCCCATGCAGTATTAATTTCAGCTGCCAAATATCTGGAAATTACTTCCTCTCTGAATGTTATAATGATTTCTATTGTGTTTGATTCCTGTAGTCTCTACTATGTAACACAGATATATTTTTAATTATACAAAAAAGATTAAGAACATATATGAATAAGAATAATAATTAAATCTCCTTTCATTAGTATTTTGCTAGTCAAACAAGGCCAAGTCAATTAATACACAGTAAGGAATCCTCAAAATTCAATGACGAACTTGCACAAGGTAGTTAGATAATAAGGTGTTATTACCTATGGTTATGTTATCTATGTCATTATCTATGCACATTCATTTGCTCCTTGCATTTAGCTACTTTACGTTAGTGTCCCTCAGCAGCTTTCCACACCAATGTTTGTAAGAGAAAACCCAGTGTTTTCTCAAAAGTCCAGGAGTTGGTTCACTTTTAAGCAGTACGAGGCAGTTAATTTTCTTGCCGGAGAACTCACCTTGTTCATATCAAATGTGCGGAACATCTGCTCAATGTACTCATTGGCCTCTGGATCCAGCCCTCGAAGCCCAAAGAACTGTTTAAATTCATGCTCTGTCAGCTGTCCAGAAGGACACTCTATCATGAACTTTTTGTACCAGTGGTGGATCTCAACAGCCTGCAGGTCATCCACTGTGGAGCTGCTATTGTTCCCCATGTGTATGCGTGGTCAGAAGAATGATGGTACAGGAATGATCCTCTTCCTCCTGTTGCTCTCACAGCACTGCCTGTCTGCTCCTGTCCACATTCGACATTAGTGTCAGTTAAGTGAGGGATCTAACTTTCCACAAGCCAATTATAGATGTTAATCTACTTAGAGGCTGATTTACAAACCTGAAAGTTCCGATGATACAAACAACGGTTGTCTTAGAATGGAAAGGAGATGCAAGATAATTTAGCAAATCACTGCTATTTCAGAAGCCAAATCAGAAAGGCTGAGAAGTTTAATCAGACACTAGCATCACGAGCTATACTGGTTTGGTACACTATCCTATTTTTAACCTTGATATAATTGTACATGAAGATAAGAGGAAAAGGCTACAAGATGTGGGATATGACGTGAAGTAAAGATCTGCTCCTCTAACTGGATTTGAGAGTTCTGCTTTCTCTAATAGAAATGTTGGATAACTTATGTATAGGACCAGAAAGTGTTACAGAGCAGCCTATCATAAATGTTAGGCTATGTGGGAAAAAGCTCATCTCCGCATGTACAAAGGGCCACAGAGGAACAATGGCAGGTGGGGAACCCAAATAATCCCCTGACCTGGCTAATCCCAGAACCACCACAGAAGTGCAATCAACCCATAAAAGGCTCATCTGCACAAACAGGAAGGAGCAAAAAGAGACAACCACACGCTGGGGAACCCAAATAACCCAGTAAGAGAAATGAAGCCCCTGTCCCGGCTCCTTCTACGGCTGTTATAGGGGAGCCATCAGCCCCGTGGGTCTGGAGGTGACACCCATCACAATGAGTCAATGGGAGAAGTCATCAGAGTACCTTACAGACTGAGTGGGGTTACTGCCTAGGGGTATGGAAAACATTGTGGGGTGCAGGGAAAGAGCTTTTGGGGATTGCACAAGACTTACAATGGGATGTTTAGGGGAGGAACCAAAGGTGGGGAAAGGGATGGGTCTACATGGTTTGGGGATGAACAAGCATGGGAAAATGGAGGGAAAGGGGATACAGGGGACTGGTTGCGTGTAAAATGGTTGCTGGTCAGTATGAGTGTCTAGGCATGCCCTGTGCCTGATCAGCACAGTCTTTCCTGTCTTCTAACATTTCTCTTTCTGACTGCGCAGCTCTGTTCTGTGTGCATGTGTGTGCATGGGGATTTAAGTGCTCACAACTGGAGTGGGGCCCATGGGTCAGATGGAGCCTGCATGTATTTGGTGCCAGCAGCTGGAACCAGTGAGGATCTAAGTGCCAGCAACTGGCGTCAGACCATGGATCACAGAGTACCACGTCTTGGGTGCTAGCAACTGGAGTGAGTGAGAGTATGTATGTCAGTATATGACCATGAGTGAATATCAAGCCAGACTAGCCAGCAAATAGGTTAAGTGGTTTAGGAACCAGGTGTCTGTATGTCTCTGTTAGTGAGACAACTCCAGCAACTCCAGTTGCTGACTGGGTGCACATGTATATATGTGTTGTATACACGTTTGTGTGTGTGCCTACTAAGAATACATGCTCAACTTTGCAACTGGTTGAACCTGGGGGCATGGAGCTGTAGCAGCCTCACCTCTATCAGGCCACCAGATCTGGCAACTCCTAACAACAGCACAGATGAATCAGAGGCAATCACCATCTTTACTTAGGAATGGTTGTCATTCCAACGTTTTATCCTCACAAACCTGTATCTGTTATAACACAGTAATAGCTTATTTTTGTAGCGTAATTTAAAAAAAAAATCCAAACCCATAAACATTTTATAATAAAACAAAGAGAAGTAATTTTAGATCTTGAAACAATGAACAGTGCTAAATAGTCCATTTACTTATGTTTTGTGGCCAGCATCCTATAACAATGTAAGTAGTACCACCTCACATTCACTTTCTCAAGAGCATATTAAATCAATACAAGAAGACTATGTATCACAAATGTTTCAGCTACTTATACTGAAGCTGCAGGTAAACATTATTAAGACCATTAAAAAATTGTTTGTATTACTGAAATGTAGTGAGATACTAGCACAACTGAGCCTTGAAAATTATCACCATTAATCCATTTAAGAAGGACAGTATGTAAAGGAGATGGAGGATTTCTATATCTGTTAGACACCATTACTAAACATTCCTAAACTAAGAACTCAGTGTAACATTCAAAATCTTGTTTATGGACAAAGAGTTTATGGACAAAGAGTTTATGGACAGAATCAGAGATCATAGAATCACAGAATGGTTTGGGTTGGAAGGGAACTTTAAAGATCATCTAGTCAACTCCCCTGCCATGGGCAGGGACATCTTTCACTAGATCAGGTTGCTCAAAACCCTATCCAACCTGGCCTTGAACACTTCCAGAGAAGGGACATCCACAGCTTCTCTGGGCAGCCTGTTCCAGTGTCTCACCACCCTCACAGTAAAGAATTTCTTCCTAATAGCTAATCTAAATCTACCCTCTTTCAGTTTAAAATCATTACTCCTTGACCTTTCACTATACTCCCTATTAAAGAGTCCCTCTCCGTCTATACTGTAGGGCCCCTTGAAGTTCTGAGAGGCTGCTATAAGGTCTCCCCGGAGCCTTCTCTTCTCTAGTCTAAACAGCCCCACTCTCTCAGCCTTTCTTCACAGGAGAGGTGCTTCAGCTCCCTGGTCATCTTCGTGGCCCTCCTCTGGACCCGCTCCAACAGGTCTATGTCTATCTTATACTGGGGCCCCCAGAGCTGAACACAGTACTCCAGATGGGGTCTCACCAGGGTGGAGTAGAGGGGCAGAATCACCTCCCTCGACCTGCTGGCCACGCTTCTTTGGATGCAGCCCAGCATACAGTTGGCTTTCTGGGCTGTGAGCGCACATTGCCGGCCTATATTCAGTTTTGCAGCCACCAATACCCCCAAGTCCTTCTCTGCAGGGCTGCTCTCAATCCACTCATCACCCAGCCTGTATCCATGTTTGGGATTGCCCCAACCCAGGTGTAGGACCTTGCACTCGGCCTTGTTGCACTTCATGAGGTTTGCACGGGCGCACCTCTCTAGCCTGTCAAGGTCCCTCTGGATGGCATCCCTTCCCTCTAAAGTATCAACCACACCACTTTACAGATATATGTAAAAGCAAGAATTTATTGTTGATATAATAGAAATTTTAAAAGTCTAATTCAGGAGTCATCATTAGTCTAGATCTAATTATAGAATAGCAAAGAAAAATAATGTAGGTTGAGTACTTATATACAGGAAAAAACTTGCACAAATAGCAATAATTAAAAACTAAAATTGCAACACACACACTTAGTTTCTATGCCTTCTCTGGTGTTACACTCACCTGATTGCTGCTCCTCTGGATATTAAGATCTGTGGTTCTCTGACGTTTGCCAGTGGGGGGTGTCATGGCAAGTTGTCAGTATCTGAAGTCCTTCACTGGGAGGAATGTGATGTTTCTGTCAATGGTTTTTTCATCCTCTCTCCTTTTTTTTTTTCCCTTTCTTCTCTTTCCTTCCACTTAGGCTCATGTATATATGTTTGCTAACATAAATTTACACCTTTCTCTTTCTTTTTACATTTACATTTGAATTTACTCTATATGGTGCCCTGTACATATTTTACATACATTTATTTTGTTACCCCTAAAACCAGTTTTGACCAGCTCTGGGTCTGCATTTTTTTAACTAATCATTAGTTAGTTGTTTATAGCCATGGGGTCTCCAGCACAAAGCCTGTGCCCCATCTCTTATCATCCCATGTCTGTTCTCCTCCATGCCGAATCCCGTGTCTCCACTTCTCAAGACCGCAGCGGTTTTACCAGGCCTGTATTTCTCTACTCTACATAATTGTGTTAGAGTTGTAAATATCTCATTCTACCTAGAATAACTGCTTGCTAATACTACCTATGTAAAACCATGGTTGTACCACACAAGGATAAATAAGTAAAATAAATTAGCCGTAGACACCTATGGCTATTTAGGTATTTAGAGAAATTGCTCTCACAGGTAAACCAAGTGAAACAAAACTGCAGGCAGGTCATGAAAAATTCAGACCAGGCCTGGCAGGCCTTAGTCCTGAGGCCTTGCGAACTCAGTACAGAGTCTATGGCAATACCCTATGACAGGACTACATAGACACATCAGAAGCAGGAATATGAGTGCATTCGAATGTATATGCTAACACACAATGAAGACAGCCGGGAGGCGCGGAAGATTGCGCTGCTCAGACTTCATGAAGTCTTCATGAACTTCAAAAAAGCCAAGTGCAAGGCCCTACACTTGGGTTGGGGTGATCCCCAGTATCAATACAAGGAGGTGAATAGATTGAGAGAAGGCCTGAGAATGACTTGGGGGTGCTGGTAAACAAAAAATTGGACAGGAGCTGGCAATGTGCGGTTGCAGCCCAGAAAGACAAACGTATGCTGGGCAGCATCAAAAGAAGTGTGGGCAGCAGGTCGAGGGAGACAATTCTCACCCTCCACTCTGCTCGTGAGACCCCACCTGGAGTACTCTGTCCAGCTCTGGGGTCCCCCAGTACAAGACAGACATGGATTTGTTAGAGTGAGCCCAGAGAAGGGCCACAAAAATGATCAGAGGGCTGGAACATCTTTCCTATGATGAAAGGCTGAGAGAGTTGGGGTTGTTTAGCCCAGAGAAGGTGGGAGACCTGCAGAAGGGAGACCTTATTGCAGCCTTTCAATATACAAAGGGGGCTTAGAAGAAAGATGGAGGAAGACTTTTTACCAAGGCCTGTAGTGAAAGGACAAGGGACAATGGTTTTAAATTGTAACAGGGTAGGTTTAGATTGGACATCTCTAGAATTGTTCAAGGTCAAGTTGCATGGGGCTTTGAGCAACCTGAAAGCAACGTAGTGAAAGATGTCCCGGCCCACGGCAGGGGGGTTGGACTAGATGATCCTTAAAGGTCCCTTCCCACCCAAACCATTCTGTGACTGTGCAGCGCTTATGGCGCTGCCCAAGGGGACGTCACTGCCCGGCAGCACAGCGCTCCCCGCCCGGGCGCGCGGACCACCGCGCTGTCTCAGGCACCGTCTCACCTCACCCTCAATATTCCTCAGGAAGCCTTGGCTGATTGGTTGCTTCCTTGTTATTGGGCGGGTCCCCAAACCCTACTCGGGATTGGTGCTTTTGTGCCATGTGTCAGTATAACCATGGCGCCCACGCGGCTGCTTCGCCGCAATTAGCTGACGATCACGTCTCTCTTCGTGTCTCCGTAGCTGACTGGGTGTCCTCCTGCGGGGAGGCGGGGCCGCGCTGCAGGCGGAAGCCGCCGCGGCGTGTTCCGGTGCTGAGGTGGCTGGGGGCGGGATCGGTTTTACAGCAGAGGAGCCGTCGCTGGGGTCGGCGGGTGCGCGCTGTCGGCAGGTCAGTGCCTCCCCTCCGCCTCTCGGTGTGTGCGGTCTGCGGGGTCGGCGCTGCCGCGCGGCTCTCGGCCGTGGTCCCGGACCGGGCTCATTCCGCCGTGCAGTGCTGGGACACCGCTGCCAGCCTGCAGGGCCCAAGGAACCGGGGCGGCTTCGCAGCTTCTTGGGGTCCAGGGCGGTGAGAAACAGTGGGGCGGGCTG
This sequence comes from Calonectris borealis, assembly GCF_964195595.1. NCBI lineage: Eukaryota > Metazoa > Chordata > Aves > Procellariiformes > Procellariidae > Calonectris > Calonectris borealis. Next base: position 51,730 of record NW_027441551.1, read on the forward strand.
GGCCGGCGGCGGTCTTCTCTCTCCCGGGCTCCGTGGCCTGGCCCCACCACGCCGGTGCCTACGCTTCCACTGTGCTGCCTTTCGCCGGCGGTTTGACCACGGTGCCCAGATGTAACCGGCAGTGGAGCCCGTCCTGGGAAGGTTTCTGCCCTGTGAAGCCCGCCGGAGGCATTGCGGTCAACTTCGCTCTCGTCGGTAAACCCGTGGCGGGGCAACTGTGCGTTCCTGTAGCTGCATCGGCGCTGGCTTCCTCTTCCCTTGGTGGAAGGTTGTTGCTTAGCTCCTGTGAGGCCTGGGATTGCAGGTGACAGCGGTGGACAAGATCTGTTGCTCTCCTTTGATCCTTGTCCTTTTCAGAGCCCCTCTGCACAGTGTGAGAGGTTTGGTCCAGGGCTTGTGTACTGCAGCAATGCTTTCAATGCCTGTTTGCCTTCAAAAGAAGGGAAAGGCAAAGAATTAAACTTAACTTATGTATAATAAACTTGTAATAGAATAAATTAGGGAGAAACACTGTCAAGTCTTTCTTCCCTGTGGCTGATACCTGCAGATAGAAATGCATGGATTTATGCACAGCTTATTACTTGTATGCAGACTGTCCTATGACTAATAATGGACTTAGACTGTTTGGGTCAGTAAGGGAATTATATTTCAGAGTAAAGGAGTCTCTTCTAGAACACTGCTGGTAGTCCCAGTGTTCAAAGTAAAGTCTCACAACCAAAAGTTCATTAGTCGTAAGAAAGCTGAGCGAAACATTGTCAACTACAGCCAGAACACAAACTATACTGGCTTACATCATGAACACAGTGCAGGTCTTTTATGTTCTGCTATTAATTACAAAAATGGAAATCCATACCAAAGTCAGTATGACTCTGGAAGAGCAATAGTCTTTTCTCTGAGAGCTGCACTGTTTACTTTATTTGGGTGAGGCAGTGGAACACAGAATAACCTCTGTCCTTTTGTGTTTGTCTACTTCTGTTTATGAGGAAATTGGCCAGCATTGTATAATGCTTTCTTGCTATAAGCTCAGAAGTAAATATGAAGTGCAAGCACCAAGGTATTCCTGCCACAAGTCCTTGAGGCTAATGCATAAGACAGCTACCACCTTGTGTGTGGACTGTTGGCTTTGGGACAGTATTTAAAGCCATGTTATGCTTGTTCATGGATTTATTGTCAGGGAGGGTTCAAAGAAGACTGAGCCAGGCTCTTTACAGTGGTGTCCAGTGACAGGATGAGAGGCAATGAGCACAAACTGAAACACAGGAGGTTCCCTCTGAACATCAGGAAATGCTTTTTTTTGCTGTGTGGGTTACTGAGCACTGGCACAGGTTGCCCAGGGAGATTGTGGAGCCTCCATCCTTGGAGATATTCAAAAGCTGTCTGGACATGGTCCTGGGCAACTGGCTGTAGGTGGCCCTGTTTGAGCAGGGAGGTTGGGCCAGATGTCCTCTGGAGGTTTCTTCTAACCTCACCCATTCTGTAGTAAGATCCTCCCTGAGCCTTCTTTTTGTTGTCCGTCACTGAATTTGCTCCAACAAGTTTCCACCTCTCTTGTTCTCGGGAGCCCAGACCTGGACACAGTGCTCCAGATGTGGCCTCACCAGTGCTGAGTAAGAGGAAGGATCACCTTCCTCCTGGCAACGCTCCTGATGCAGCCCAGGATGCTGTTGGCCTTTGCCATAAAGGGGCATTGATGGCTCATGGTCAGCTTGTTGTCCACGATGATCCCCAGGCCCTTCTCTGCAGAGCTGCTTTCTAGCTGGTCTGCCTCCAGTACGTACTAATGCATGGGGTTATAATTCCCCAGGTGCAGGAGTTTGCATTTCCCTTTGTTGAACTTCATGAGGTTCCCGTTGGCCCATTTCTCCAGGTCCTTCTGGATGGCAGCACACCCATTTGTGGGGTATCAGCCACTCCTTCCAGTTTTTTGCAAAGTTGCTGAGGGTGCACGCTGGAGTGATATCAGCCAGCTGCCTCTGCACTTCTGGGTGCGTCCTGTCAGGCCTGGTGGACTTGTGTATGACCAATTTGTGCTCCCTAGCCTGGTCCTCTTCCACATAAGGTAAGTCGTCTTTGCTCCAGACTTTCCATCAGGTGTTGGTGGACTGGGATTCCTGAAGCCTGGTCTTGCCACTAAAAACTGAGGGGGGAAAAAAAGACAGTGAGTACCTCAGCCTTTTCTGTGATCAGGGCCCCTGCCACATTTAGCAGTGGGCTCACGTTTTCCCTGGGCTTCCTTTTGCTGTTTATATAATTATAGAATAATTTTTCATTCCCCTTCACATCCCTTGCCATATTCAGCTAACCTGAGAATATAATGTAAAAGTGAGTTCAAAAGACATAAATCTATAAGACTTGAGTTCAGGTTATTAAAGTCCATGCTTGTGCAAATAGGTGCAGACAGGCCTCAGTTCCTCAGTTGCATTTTGAGGAGGCCAACTGTGAGCCAAGCCCAGCAAGGCATATTAGCTTGAGTTCAGTATCAGCTTAATGTAGCCAGCCTGGACAAAGGCCAGGGAATCTTTTCTCAACATAGTCCATGTACCCATGCTTGAAGTTGTAATGCTTGTAGCATGCAGATATGTGCTGAGCCCCATACATATTCTGGTTACAATGAATGTCTGCAGATGCCTAGATTCTACTTTTTTCTAGCACTTCTAATAATTTATCTATTGGTTCTATCAGTCCTAAATCATGTTATCTTGTATTACCTGATGTCACATCTCAACCACATATTGTTCATTTGTGACTTTAAGAATCTGTGGCCTAATGCTCAGTAGGAAGATCAGATCCATCCTCTTCAAATATTGGTGACAGTCAGAAAGAGGCATTTTTGCATTTGGTTGACTTTTCTAAAATGTGCTTTTACCACTGCCACGACAGCGGGTTCTGTTCCTCATTGGGGCATTGTGGGGGTGGTTTACAAAACTATAAATACTTCATTATTCTTATAATGAACCAGGGATTCCAGGTCTTTAAATGAGTCTTTTATATTACCAGCTTGGTGAACAGTTGATGTTGACAGAAGAAATTTCGCTAGTAGGAACTGTAAAACTATATTATTCTGGAATTCCATGCCTCAGTCTCACTGGGACCAGCAGAGAAGTAAGCGAAGTACTAGTACTTTTTTCACTGGCTAGTGTATTGATACAGAATGTGGACAATCCTGGCTTTCTGACAGTATGCTTCTTGAGTAATTTCACCACCCAAAACTCTTTGCAAGAGACTGTCTGAGGCCTGGCTTCTTGCCTCATGTCTTTTTGCTTCACTGACTGCCTCTTGAGCATTTTATTCTGTAGGCTGAAGAGACTAAGCTCATGCCATACAACATAAGAAACCAGGGCATGTCTCTGCAAGAACAGGAGAAATCCAGTTTCCCGAACAGGGAAGACTTTTCACTTTTTACGCTTATTGCAAATGACTGACTATAATAATCCCAAAGTGTACTGTGTAGGATAAAGAATGGGCTTATTTCTTTACTGTTGGATAAATTATTTTCCTCTTCTTTTTTTTTTTTCTCTCTCCATCAAGAGTCTTGGTTCATGCAACCTGTCAGTACCCAAGAGAGAAAAAAGAATGGCATGAAGGATGTGTGTATGACTGCTCTGCCTTGGAAACCTCTTTACTACTGAATAAGTAGATCTATGAGCTACTCAGTGCATAAAAGAGGTTGGTGTTCACATGCCCTTTTCTGATACTCTTTTTTGATACTCTAATGTCCATTGTGACATTTTCTACTTCTGCAAAATCAGGTGGTTAGAAGGTGTGACTGCTACAGAAAAATAATGCACTACTGTTCTCTCCATTGTTGACATTTCCACACTTTAATTGGCAACCTAAGAGCAAAGATTTGCTTACTAAGATAGAGGAGGTCAGGAATGAGTGGATCATTGTAGCCAGCTTTAGAAGCCTACTTCTAGCTAAACAGAGACATCTTGTCATATTTAAAGATCCCATTTGATGGAGATAATTATGGTAATGTAAACTGGATCTTATGGCTAATGTGAGTTTGTCTAGTTTCAGTTTACACTATTGGAGCTTCTTTTACATTTGTACAAATTATTTTGGCATTTACAGGCTTGGACTTACAGTTGGGACAGATCTATAGCTTTTCTGTTAAGAGATATGCCAAGTGTCACATGTTACCTTTCTTCATAGAATACTAGAATGATTTAGGTCTTAAGGGACCTTGGGAGTTCGTTTGGTCAAACCCTCTGCTCTTAGCATGGCTAAGTTCAAAGTTAGATCAGGTTGCTATCAGCCTATTCCAATATATTTTATCATCTTCCCTGTGAATTTTTTTTTCCTGATTGAAATTTCTTATGCTGCAACTTGTGCACACTGCCTCATGTCCATCTGCTGTGCATTTTATAAGAACTGTCTGGCTCTGTCTTTAGCTACCTAATAGGCAATTGTAGGGAAGACAGCAATTATATACCCCTCCTTACCTGCTGGTCTCAAGGCTGAACAAGCCTGAATAAGCCCCTCCTTAGCCTTTCCATATGTCTTGTAATCCAACCCCCAGTCATCCTGAAGGCTTTCTGCTGTACTTGCTTCAGTTTGTCCCTGTCATTTTTGTGTATCAGGGAGCTAGAAAGTGGACACTGTACTTCAAATATAGTCTTACAAGTGCTGAATAGAAAGGAATAATTGCTTCCCTCAACCTGCTGGCTGCAGTCTTACTAATACAACTCAGTATATAGTTGACCTTCTCTGCTGTGAGAGCACACTGCTGACTCATGTTGAGCTTATCTGCCAACATCTCTAGGCTGTCTTCTGCAATGCAGTTTTACAGCCAGTTGGTCCCCAGCCTGTAATACTGCATATGTTTGTTCCATCCCAGGTGTAGGGCTCTGTATTTGCCTTTTCTGAGCTTCATGATGTTTCTATCCATCTGTTTCTCTAGCCTGTTGAGATCCCTCTGGTTGGCAGCTCTATACTTCGACTTATCAACTGCTCATAAGAATTTGGTGAACTTACTGAGGTGGATTGCATCCCATTGTCTGGGTTAATAACAGAGAACTTAATCTGCCACTCTCCCCAAAATAGCAAATTATGTATTACTGGCTGGGACTGCTGCATTTTTCTGGTTTTTCACCTCCACTTGCTGGATCAGTTTGGCTCCTGAATTTCAAGGAAAGGAAAGAAGGTATGCTAAAACAGCAGCCAGGGAATATATGCCCTCTCCGGACTATTCCCCTATGTCAAGGTCCTGTCCTGTCACATATGTGACATGCAGAGGTCTCATCATCTCTCTAATGTGACACACTTGAATCTACTTAGCAAATGTCAGGGCTGAGTTCACCATTTCCACTTACTAACAGAAAGCTTCTTTTATGTATTTACAGGCCATGTTGGGCCTGTAAAGAAGTGACTTCATCTAAGAATCACTTACTCTTCTTTTGAGTAAACTGAACAGATCATGGTTCTGTAATGTCATTGTTAAGAAAGATCAGGAATGAACTATGAGAGTGACTTGAAATCTGGTATAAAAATGTATTTTTCAATCATACATGTAGAGTGGTGAAGGTATCTTCATGTGTCTTACCAGCACATCCTCTGCTTTTATGTTCAGAATCTGGCTGCTTTTGTTAACATGACCATTTCTTTATTCCTGAGGTTTTACTTTGGCTTTTCTCTCTTTACATATTTCCTGTAAGCCTGATCACCTCTATAACGTTAGAGATCAGCATGGAGGGATGCTTATTCTTCTTAGCACTTTTGACTCTGTAACTGTATTCTGACTCTTTGTTTTGTTTTAGGCTGAAGATGCTGAGCCGTTTGTCAGGTTTAGCAAGTACTGTTTTACAAGAGCTGTCAGGTGATGATGGAGATGCAGTTACTGAATCGTCTGTTGTTGTAAGTACAGTGTTATCTGAAGGCTTTCAGATCTCATTGAGAGTTAGTTTGGGGAGTGTGAATCATTTGACTGCAGTGAGAACTGTTTCCTGCTTCTTCATTGCTGGGGACTAGACTGAGCTGTCATTCCACTCTGCTTCTCCTATATTCCTGACCTCTTAAGTCAGCACTTTTGTGGGGCAGACCGTAATCTCCTTAGCTTCCACATCTCAAGGTGGTCCTAGAAAACAGACTAGAATTAGGGTGAAGAAACACTTTTAAGAGTACTAATGATTCTGTGCAGCAGAAAGGGGAGCTCTGCATGATTGGGTGACAGTGGAAGGCTTGCCCTTTGGTACTGGAGACAGTGGATAGTGTGTGAGTGGTAGAGTCTCTCCAGTGCCACTCATTTCAGATTTGCTGGCATTGTGTTCAGCAAAGGTGCTCTTTTTTTTGTGTATTGGCTCATGGGTATCCTGAGCTTTCCTCCTGGTTTCACCTCATTGTGTACAGTTCTATAGGCTATGTGAAATGCTTGCAAGGAACAGAGTGAAGCATTTAGGAGTGGAGCTGAAGATATCATTTGGATGATATGCTGCAGTCTGCCAGAGCACTCATTTCACTGTTTCAGGTACAAGCTTTAGAGCCAGAAGCAGAAAGCATGGAGGAGGCACCTGAGGAGCTATTGGAGCGCCTAGCCCAAACAGAAACACTAGTTGTTCAGCTGAAGAATTTGATCCGAGAAAAGGATGCCCTGCTCCAGCAAAACCAAACTGTACTCAAGGTATCATTTCTTTCACTGGGGACCTGGAAGCAAGAGTAAAATGCTGCTTCAGCTTTCTGTACAAGCCAGTCTCTAGTTTCTTTTGAACATTTGAGACACCTGCAGTACTAAAGCATCAATTCCAGAGAATTATTGAAATCCGAAGAATGGACCCTAACCCAAGAGATGTAGGATAGCTTCTGTTCATTTTGCTTAGGGGTAATTCCTTCTAGAGTAGATAAGTTATATCCAAGTTACGTAGCATTTTGTCTCGGAGCTCCTCAAGGCCCGTACAGGTTCCTGGTGGCTCTAATAAATACTAATATCTTCTGTGTGAGGTTTTTCTTTCCCCACTTTAGAGTGTTTGGGACAGAGTAGACTGTGCTGCAGTCACTTAGCAGTCCAGTGGTTTTATGGCACGTAACTAAAGATACATATTGCATACCTGAGGTATGACAGGAGAGAAGGTGCAGTTACTTGAGATAGTGTTCAGAGATTGCATATAGTAGAGGAAGTCAAACTGAGTTTGTACTAACTGCTAGGAGAAGTACCTTGAGTGATCTATCCCTTGAAGAGAAAATACTAGAACAGAAGCTAACTATTTTGCTGTGTATAGTGTTTCAAACAAATCTGTTTCCTGGATGTGTTTTAATTAGCACTGTTACTGCAGAGGCAGGTTTGGACAAAGAATGGCAGACTGACAAATTATGTAACTTTTCCAAGTGGTGCTTTCAGAGTGATAGCACTGGAATTTTAAGTGCAGTCAGTTTGTATCCTTCTTTTACAGGAAGAGCGAGAGGCTGCAGATGCTAAGCTGATGAAGCTTAAACTTCAGGCCAAAGCCAAACTGGCCTCTCTGAACAAACGCATTGAGGAGCTGACAGAGAAAGGATCACCATTGCCTGCACAGACCCTACCAGAAGATCAAGTGTATCCCAAGGTAGGGAGAACAGGGCTACTTAAAAGATGTTAGCCTCTACTGATAATCCCTATGTTTTAGGTCCCAGTGAGCTAGCAGGTCCTATCTCTCTTGTTAGCAGGACATTCATAGTTCCAGGAAGGATGTCTATGCTGTAGGAAGCTGGTCTGTCCAGCTCCCTTGTACTGCAGGTGCCCTTGGAGTGCACAACTTGATCTCCTCAGGGATATGGGCCAGTTTCACTTTGCATACCCTCAGTAATCTGTTGTGGCTAAGTTCTTTCGTGCAGAAATCACATGTCTATCTGAGCTGTAAGTTTCAAAATGTTATCTGTCATGTGGGTACAGCAAAGGAGAGGGAAGGTTGGCTGAAATACAAGAACAAGGAGGTAAGGAGGTCATTAAAATTGAAAGGCAGTAACTTAAATGTAAAAAAAAAAAAAAAAAAAAAAAAAAATTTTCCAGCCATGTAGCTTCCTGTGCCACCACGAAGTTTTATGGTTAACAAGCCGTAATCGTGTAAAGCTAGGTAAAAAATGAGGGGAAAGTGTCCTGTACCAAGACATTAAAGAAGCTATTAGCTATTATCTAGAAACTCCCATCAGAGCTGGTAATTTTTGAAAACTTAAAATTGTTCTGCTGACCACATAGTTTTCTTTAAAAAGTTAGTAATACTAGGCAAGGGAAATGCAACAGAAGTCCAAACAGACTGCAGGACATCAGATGATGTTCATTAAACCAGAAAAGATAAGGGTTATTTGAAACATCGAAAAAAAAGATTAAAAGATTATAGGAAACATTAAAAGGTGAGTGTGAGAACTGTCAGGTGAGAGGTGACTGCTAATCGAATAAAGATTGGTTCCATGACTTGTGCTTACTATTTTTGATTGATGGCATCATAAAATCATAGAAATGTGCTACTATAATTCACTTTACAATACAATCTTGAGAATCTTTCTCAATGCAAAGCAGCATTTGGTTTTCATACAGGAAGAATTGGATGATCTTGAGGATTGACGTAATATAAAAATAAAGCAAAATTTAACAAGTGCAAGATCAAGCACTTGTGGTATCCTGCCACTGTATGCTGCAAGGCCATGAAAAATATCCCCTGGCTGCAGAGGACAGTGAAGGCCCTGGGGGCTGTTTAGCTATGTCACTTCACATTGCTGTCCTGCTGCTGAGGCTTTTTTTATCTTATTCATATGTAGCATGTGTAGACTTGTTACATTACTTTGTGTAGACTTGCTGATTTTGGAGTGTTCTTGCTTCAAAATTCAAATTTATCAGTTGAAGAAGGCAAAAAGAAAGCAAGCTTATAATCAGTTAATCAGTGTGATACAGATTTTAAAAAGAGGCCTACTCTTTGTTATGTAAGGCAAACAGTTATCCTTCCAACTATTGTACTAGGAGTGGCAAGGCCTCATGTGGAGTGCTGTCATGTCTGTTCACTTGGAATTAGGAAAGATGAACTCTGAGAGCAGCAAAAGACTTTCCATTCTCCTGTCATGTTAGTAGCTGCTTTTACTAGACACTCAAAATAGCTTAACTATTTAGTCAACCAAAGGCAGAGAGGAAACATTTCTTTCTATGAGGAAGGTAAGCACCAAGAAAGTGGAAGAACTGTTAAAGTGAAAGGACAGTACTGACGGGTGAATGAATGGATGTAAATTAGCCATTGAGAAAAATGGCCTTCTAATTAGAGAAATGAGGTCTTGATACAGTCTCCAGTGGAAATGGTGTGGACCAGAGCCTTATTGGTTTTGGGTTAGAACATCATTTAAGAGAAATGATGTTAGGGCAGTTACCTGCAATATTATGTATTTGACCCAGAAAGCACTTTCTAGATACTTTATTGTAAGGTTAGACCTACTGAGAAGCTAGATTCCTTTATTTATTTATGATTATTTCCCCAAGTAGGTGCTGTCTTGAGTAACGGTGATATTTCCTAGACAGATACCCTGTAGTTTGAAGATGAAAAATTTAGGTTAGGGTTGCATGTTGTGCTGAGTTATTGAACATTAGTGATTCCTTTTGGAAATCATGAGGCATAAATATAGCAAAGGGCTTTTTTTTCCTCTCATGATGGGGGCCCCATGGGAAGGCTGTGTTTTAAATATCCGATTGGTACTATTATTTTCTGGGCTTTTAACAGAGTGCCTCATTTTCAGGAGAATCGAAATATCAGCTTATGTCTTTCTATTAAGTAGTTGGTATTTGTGTACAGAAAATTGAGGCTCCTCTTAAACTTTTAAAGTGCGTAAACAGAAATTATGTTCAGATATAAGAATTTATATATTTTGGAAAAACATGATATTTGAAAGTTTGAGCTCTGGGAACTTTGTGGCTGTGCTACTGTCCTTAATTGCAGTACTTCACGTAGTGGCCAGTATGTGAGGATTTCTGTCAGAAGCTTTTCCAAATCCGACTGTAAATATCAATCCTGAAAACTAATCCCAAGTAAGCAAACTAATCTACCCATCTTTTCCCCCAGCAACTGCTTTGCCCCAGCCTTATAAATTATGTATATCCCTGGCTTCTTAAAGCTTCCTGCACTTCTGTTCTTTTTTTTCCCCTGTTCTACTTCTAAGCTTAAGTGCAATTAAAGCTTTCCTTGTCTGCCTATTCTACCTGCTTCCAAAGACATTCTCTGTAGGTGACACATCTTTTGAGGAACAGTAGCTTCTTACTTATTCTTATAACACTGACTTATAAGTCCTTCTAAAAGCGTTCATAAATTTTTCAGAATGGGTTTAAAGGACATAAATACTCTGTAGACTCTGTGTGTTACTGGTGATCTTTGATCCAATACCTGTAACAAGGAAAAGGAATGAGAGACATTTTGTATATATTCAGTCAAAAATCCCCAGCACTAAGTGCTTGAAGTAATTGGGAGTGCTGAGATGATAACAATAGAAGGATGTTTTTCCTGCTTCTCAGTGACACTGTTGATATCCTGGACTTAATAAGTAACTCTATGTTAAGTAGGTGTACAGCTGTGGTATTAGAGAATTGCCTGCCATACAGATAGTCTTTGAGAGACAGAAGAAGAGTGCAGGGATAGTGTGCTGGTATGTCTGCATACACATAGCCTAAGCACATGGTTTTTGTGAAATGTTGTCTGAGTTTAGATTTCATGGTCATAAATAGAGGATTTTAGTGCCTCAGAGTGGAGTAGAACGGATGATTGCTTGCGTGTTCTCTTTGCTTATTTCTAACAGGTTTGTTACTATAAATCCCTTTAGTTTAAAGAGATTTCCATGGGCGTTTTCTGTAGTCTAGAATGTTTCATGTCTGTCCCTTTTTCATGTGGAGAATATTCTTATATTGCTAACTAAAAAATGTTTCATTTCTGGTATTAGAGAAATCTGTGAAATTAGAAAGCCTCACAAATCAAGGTGGTCATATTGTAGATTATGTGTTATATTTTATTTGATGATATGATTTACCTTAGTTTATATGGTAAGCATTCATGGATAATTAGCCCTTCCAAAGTGATCTGACACTTCCCAATTAAAGACATCTTGTGCATATCTACACTGAAATAGGCAAAATAGTTACTTAACGTAGGACAACTTCATTTAAAGAAACAAAGACAATGTGAAGTTAAGAAGTTAAGAAATGTAGTAGAAATAAACATCTGGTTAGGAGTCAAGAGTGCAGTAGCATTCTAATTTTTTTTTTTTAATTTACTGATCAGTTTATTTACTTCTGTTTCTTTTCTTCCCCCTTCTTTACTCTTGCAATGTCAGAATAACCAAAATACAAGTGAAGGGCATAGAGAGGAAGCCGAAGCACTAAAAGAGCAGCTCAGGGAGCGAGAGGAGACTCTTCAGGATCTGAAGGAACAGCTGGCTCTAGCCAAAGTGGATCTGAAAGATGCTGAATTCAAGTACACAACACAGGTACAGAAAAATTTTTCTATTCATCAGTCTGTGTGTGTCTGTGTTTCCCACCCCGCACTTATTCTATTCTATCATGCTAGTGTGGTTCAGCTGGAAGGGACTTACAATGATCATCTAGTCCAACTGCCTGACCACTTCAGGGCTGACCAAAAGTTAAAGCATATTATTAAGGGCATTGTCCAAATGCCTCTTAAACACTGACAGGCATGGGGCATTGACCACCTCTCTAGGAATCCCATTCCAGTGTGTGACCACTCTCTTGATAACAAAATGTTTCCTGATAAAGAAATGTCAAGTCTGAACCTCCCCTGATGCAGCTTTGAACGATTCCCACGTGTCTTGTCACTGGATAATTTGAGAGACAGTTGTTCCTGAGGACATGCTGCTGCTAGGGAATATGGCTAAATCCTGCAGCCTGACAGAGGCAAGGCTGCCAAAGCGCCATGCCCCCCAGTCCAGCCAGTAGCATGGCTGAGAATGTGTTTCCAGCAGGCGCGCAGGTACAACTCCTGTATATGTATGTAGATGGCCAGCCACATAGATAACACAGACAGAAGCGCCCAGCAGTCACATGAACACAAACAGCACCAATAGCCTCACCATGTTCTCCTCTATGGCAGCTCAAATGAGAGAATAGTAAGAATGTATTCAGATGTACATTGTGAATCTCACCAACAGCTGTGCTTAGGCACTCAGTCTGCCCAGTAACTGGCTCCTGTCTCCCTTGTGGCTGGCATGTGGACATGCAAAGCCTCAGGGCCCACAGCTCCACTCCAGCTGCTGGTACAGACACAGACACGTGTGCACGGAGCTGGCTGGGACTCCCCTGGTCGCTCCAATAGCCAACCCCTCTGTTCTGGCTTGCTTTTAGAAAAATGCGCGCATTAGTGCATGTGTGCACACGTGCGCACACACGTGCACCACCCCCCCCACCTGACCAGGGCTCCCCTGCCCCCTTCAGTAGCCAACCCCCTGTGGTCTTACCCTTAAAGAGACACAGACACACACGCATACCCTGACCAGGACTCTCCTGGTCCCTCTGGTAGCCAGCCCTCCCTGTGCTCTCACTCTTAGAGACACATAGGCATGCACTTGCACACAGCTGACCAGGACTCCCCTGGTCTCTCTAGTAGCCAGCTCCCTTAGAGATTCACACATACACAGAAGCAGGACTTGTCCTTAGAAACGCCCAAGACCCTATGGTCTCTGGCAGCTGGCCAGAACTCCCCTGGTCCATCCAGTAGCCAAGCCTGCCTGTGGTGTCACCCTTGGGCACCATCCCCCCTCTGTCCTGGCTTCCAGGCTACTTCACCTACTTGCCAGCCTGTCCAGCTTGATACTCGCTAGTGATCATACGTTCACTTGCACACTCACACTTGTTCCAGTTTCTGGCACCGTGTACACACAGGCCCTCTGACCTGTGATCCCACTGCAGTTGCTGGCACTTAAGTTCACTTGCTGTAATCTCTCCAGGTGCTGGCACGGTGGACACACAGACCCTTTAACCCGCAGTCTGATTCCAGTTACTAGCACTTACACCCCCCATACCCACGCAAATGCACACCGAACAGAGACCCTCTCCCCCAATGAAAGAGTTAGAAATGGTGTTTCGTAAGAAGACAGGACAGACTGCTGATCAGGTGCAGGGCATGGCCAGACGAGCATGTTGAGCAGCCACTGTTTACCCAGCTGGCCTTTTTTAATTCCCTTACCTTCTATTTTTTCATTTTTGTTCCTCCCCAAATCAGCTAGGTCCATCCATTTCCCTGCCTTTGGTTCCTCCTCTAAACATTCCATAAATCTTTCACAATCCCAAAATGCTCTTCACCTGCATCCCATAATATATCCTATACCCCTAGGCAGTAACCACCCTTGGTGCAAAAGGTGCTCCGCAGTTAAGTTATCTTAACGGGTTTCGCACTTGGACAATGGGACTGATGGCTCTCTGAGGAGGGGGAGAAACAACCCCTGGAAGGGCCTGGGCCAGAATTTGGGTTCTTCCCTGTTCTGCCATTGCTGTTCTGTGATGGGCTTTGGAATAGCTGGGCCAGGCTATTCTTTCAGCTCCCAAACCTGCCATTGCCTCTCTGTGTTCTACTGTGGATGTGCAGAGGAGCTTTTTTTTACATAATGTAACAGCTGTTACGTTACATTGTATTTATTTATGGAAAGGTTTTTGTTAATACTCTGAATTGCAGGTTTAGCTTTTGATCTGTGAATTAGGCTGCATCTTATACAAATAAAAACCCAGAAGTTTTATGAACTTGTAATTATATAGTAATTATATCTTTTATTATTCTGCATATTTGTAGATGAAATTCTGTGGTTTTTGCTTTCTGGTATCTGAAATATTATCAGTTAATATATACGTATTAGTAGGATAAAGATACCATTTGACCGAGGTGACATATAGGATTATCAAGCTGAAGACCTCATCACACACGTAATATGCTAGTGCATGTTGAAAGCAAGCCTGCATGTCTGTCAAGCTCATAACCTTCTTGTTTTTTTTTTTATTTTGTGGCTTATGTTTTCAGCTGAGCTCCCTGCAGGAAGTGATTCAGGAGAAGGAAGCTCTCCTAGAAGAGCAGGTTCACCGGCACCAAGCTGAATTGCTCAAGATAGCGGCCCAGTCAGATCTGGAAGTAGAGATGCAGCAGGTATATTTGTTACAATAATCTTCTTATGGGAGGAGAAAGGAAAAGAAATTTTACCAGTCTGAAGACACCCTGAGAGAGCAGTTCTCATCAAAGTAACTCAGAAGGGGTGAGAAGAGATATGATTTGATTGTTTGGGTTTTTTTGGGATGCTAGTTTGGACTTTCAGAGTCTTAGCTTCAATCTGCTGATTTGCTATCAGTTGAAAAGAAAGAACAGTTAAAAAGAAGTATAAAATTATTATGCTCCAGTTCCCTACTTGTGAAACAATGGTGAGCTCTTCCTCGTGCACCAGGGCTCCAGAATAAGTGTCAACAAAAATAAAGTTATTCAGGCTATTAAAGTAACTGTGTTATGAAAACTAGGTGTGTGGATGAAACCAGGAAATGTAGCCGCCTTATGTTAGTCTCCCAGATACTGGTATAGCACTGTCTCTCTCACAGAACCTGCGTACACTTCAGAGAAAGCTAGAGGAGCAGGAAGCAGCTCTGCTAGGACGAACTCAGGTGGTAGAATTGCTGCAGCAGGAATTACGGACTGCTGAACAACAAAACCAGGTACCTTTTCATGCTTTGCTTGTTGCCTTACTCTCATGTGTAAGTGGTGGATGGGGCCCTTGTAAGTAGCTCAGAATTTACCAGATTAGCTTATTTCTGGCATGAGGTTTCTAGCATGAAATCAACTAGGGGGCTCCCTCAGGTCAGGTTTTAGAGCTGCGGGTCTGTATGCACAGCTTATAATAAGTCCAGCCAAACAACAAGGATAGGGACACTGCAGCAGCCATCTCTAGTGATCCAGATTCTGGGCAGGTGGGCAGGGACAAAATCTATCCATACTCCACACTGCTGACTGATACATTCAAAGCCATCAAATACACAAGGCTTCGTCTAAGACAAAAGTGCCTAACGCAGGGCTGCTGTAGCTACACTGTTTCTGGACTGCAGCATCCAAGCCATATCAGAGCATAGACAGATACTCTTTGCTATGTCTTGCTGAAAGCATGCAGATATGATGACACAACTTCTGAAGTGGTATTGCCTCTCACTTAACCATTTTAGAGCGTGAAGAGAATGAAATCAAGTCTGTGCATATATGACTGTATATATACATGTGCCCCTTGAGACAGGGTTTAGTACGCAATCTCTTAAAAGGCTTGTTTGCAGATACAGGATGAGTGTATTTTTAATTTTTTTCCAATATCTGAACTTCTGAAAATAATTCTCCATCCCTTTAGAAGAGACTTATACTGTATCAGTCTCATGTTAGTAGGGTGCACAATCTCTAGCCAATCTAGTGCTGAACCTCACTTTGATAACTTTTACACACTTATGCACCACTCCCGTTTCTTTTCCCGTGTGTCCCAGCCAGACACAGTGTGGGACGTCTTACTACCAGGAAGAGGTGAAGAACCTCTGTGAGCTGGCTTGTACTTACTACTGATTACATTGCTCACCAGGGTGTTTCATGGAGTGGTGGCATGGATATCTTCATGGCATGGTTGTTGGGGTCCCCTGACTCCTCCTCTGTGTCTTTGACTCCCCTCATGCACATTATATGGTCAGAGGGAGACCTTGGTACACATATAAACTTGAGACCATGTGGCTGAAGCTTCTCTTCCTACCCATAAAGTAAAGGGAACTCCTCATCAGCCTCCTCCTGAAAGTAGCTATGCTGACCGTCCACAGCTCCAGGAGGAGGAAGTTTGGCAAAAGGAATTCTGGCACGTGTAGGGTCTGTTTCTGTTCTTTGGTTGTCTTAAAGCTCTGGTCAGTGTCGACCAGCTTTCTGGGATCTTTCCTGAAGCAGTGGGCACTATGTGGAGCACTCTGTTTGTTACCTTCTGTTTCCTATTCCTATTCCATTTCCTATTTTTGACCCCCTTTCACATACACACTTTTTTCTGTTTTTTAATTGTACTCTGTAATAGTTGAGTTCCCCCTCTTTTGTTGTAGTTCTTCCTCCTCTTTTTGGGAAGCTTTCTTTCCTCTAAAAGAGAACTCATGGCCACTGTTCTATTGTTTCTTTCCTCTACATTCCCCTGCTCTAAATTAAGACTTATCTTTTCTTTACCAAAACTGAGAGTTCTTGTTTCTCCCAGCATTGCTTTCTTGGAATTTGCAAATAGTAGGGCAGTTTCTTTCTAACAAATTGAGATTTCTGCTATGTTTATTTCCTCCTTTCTGCTGCTTAGATATTTGGAAAGGATTTAATGGCAATTTAAAAATATAATTCAGGTACTTTGCTTTGGCAATATATTGAACTAGTTGAGCGTTAAATTCATTTCCATATCCTTTTACAGACACTCCTAGACCAGTGCCAGAAGATGGAAGTGGATCTAAGCTCACTGAGGGATGTGCTAGATGCAGAGAGACGAGAGTCTCAGGATCTCAGAGAGAAGATGGAGCTGGAACTAGCTGAGAGGAAGCTGTCCTCCCATCACTTGCAGGAGGAGGTGCAGTGTCTCTCAGAACAGCTGGAAGAGGCAAGAAGAGCACAAGCTGAATTAGAGGTGAAGTATAAAGACCTGGAGCAGGAGCAAAGGCTGGAGGTGGAAGAGAAAAACCTGCAGATCAGTTGTCTTAAGGTGGCTGAGCAAGAGCTGCAATCTAGCCATGCTGCCCTTGTAGCTGAAAATGACCAGCTGAAACAGGATGTTGACCGGCTGTTGGTGTTGTCTGCTGAAAACAGTGCTACAATACAGAAACTACAGGGTGAGCAAGCACAGCAGTTTGGTGAAGCAGGTTCTCAAGAGCCTAAGGATCATTGGCTTGCCTTCTATTTGGCTTTGTTTTTGTAATAGCTCATAAGAAAGTCTTGGTATAACAATTCCTAATAGCATAGGGACATAGGAGTGGTTGTACTGTATCAAACCAAAGGTCTCTCTAGTGTGATCTCACCTTTCTGTCTTTGGCAGTGACCAAAGCCAGTTGCAAGAGGAGGAGCGTAAGAGTAGGACATATATGGTGCTTTCCTTGTGTACTGTCCCAGCCTATAATCTTTTGAGGCTTATGGATTTATTGAGCCAAATGCGTTTTTTTAAATTAATTTTAATAACTTCTTGGATTTTTTCCATCAACTTATGTAAGTTCTTTTTAGATGTGCCACATTTTTCAGAGTCTGAATTTCTACTGAAATTATAAGTAAAACAACCAAGGAAAGCAAACTGTACCATTTTCTCTGTAGGCTTGTATTAGAACTAATAATATTGATCTTGCCTCAAGCTATTATTTCAAATTGATTTTCTTCCAGCTCCTTTATGGCCCAGAACTTGAAGCAGTGACTGAGAGATAAGGGATCTCACATACTACTGTGCATATGTGTAAACTGGATATACTTCAACAAAAAAGGCAAGAACACACCTTAACTCTCCTTTTTCCCCCTCCATTAGATGAACTTGTACAGAAATCTGAAGAATTTGTTGAATTCTGCTGTCAGAATGAGCTGAAATCCCAGTCAGTAGTGCAGGTCTTTGAATTGAAGAAACAGGTATGATCTTTTCATATGAGTCTCCTGAAATTTTCCCATATGTTGAGGAACTGAAACCAAATGAAATGTTTGGAATTCCTTTTTTATGATGTATTGCTTGAGAAAGGCCCTTACAGGTTCTCTCAGCTGATGGGCAGACATGTTACGACTATGGAAGCCTGGGAAGAAATAGGAGTCAATTTGAGTAATTTAAAAGTTGCCAATTGATTTGTTAAAAGGTTAACTGAAAGATCAAAGACTAATGTGTATATATAAACTGTATTGAAATTTATCTTTCTCCCCCCTGTCCTATGTTTAAACAGGATGAAACAATTTCACAGGAAAAAATAATAGATCAGGAAGATCGAAATGGGACTTCACTCCTACCCACAGAAAACTTGGAAAGACAGAAGACTGAAGGTGGTATGATTATCTTACCTATTTTAATATTCTTAAAATATTTAAGAATTATCCTTGTCTGTTTTTAGATGATAAACATGTCCATGGTTACTTGTTCATTATGCTTTCGTTGCCAAGATCTTCAAAAATACTATATAATTCTTTCCAGTGATTAAAATAGAATGTAATTCTAAAGGGAAAAGGAACTATTTGACTCTCAGACAGTGAACAGACTGACAGAAACAAATAAGTAAACCATATGCAATTATTAAAGACTGGACTGTGCATCATAGGCCTGCCTGCATGGTGTTGTCTTGTGATATGAAGCGATGGTTGGTGTTTTGGCCATGAGACAAACTGAGTAGAACTTGTCACCTGTATGGTTCACGTGTGTCATGTTCCTGCATGTATGATGTATGGTGATAGGTGCAAAGAACATGGAGAAGACATGAAAAAGTTAGGATGAAGGCAAGGATGGTAATATTATGTGATTGCAGGCTTTTCCAGAAAAGGGTTCCAAGGTTAGTATTGTGATAGGGCATATTAAGTTCAATGAATAATTTTGATTTATTGGGTTTTTTGTTCTACAAATGTCAGTTATGCCTAAGGATGGTACAATAAATTTTGTATTCCAAGACACTGTGCACTCGCACATTCTTAGATTGTACAAAATAAGATATAACTGAAGTAGTAGCTCCTCCCTAATACAAATTGCTGACAATATGCAGGTGGTGCTTCTGAGGGGGTTATTTTTGATAGCTCTTGCTGAAACAGTAAAGGGCTCATACATATGCCACATTAAAAAAAAAAAAAGACAGACAGTTAATGTGGTTTTGAGTGTCTAGGCATGTAGACATAGAGCAGCAATATCCCCACTCTATCAGAATTATAGTATAAAAAGGTGGATTCCCACAGTTTTTGACTTTAGGGTATGGTACGCTATGGCAACAGGCTATCTTGATTTTTTGCAGAAATAGATTCCTTTTGCTTCCTGTTATTCAGAGATATACCCTCTTCGTAAGAATCCTGGTGGGTGAGTAATCACCAATAAACCAGATTCCTGCAGTCCTAGAACATCTCCCTTCTCTCTTTTTATTCTGTGAACTCAGAAATGCAGGTCTTTAACAGACTTCAAGACATCACTTAGAATCATAGAATGGTTTGGGTTGGAAGGGACTTGTAAAGATCATCTAGTCCAACCCCCCTGCCCGGGGCAGGGATATCCTTCACTAGGTCAGGTTGCTCAAAGCCTTATCCAACCTGACCTTGAACATGTCCAATGATGGGGCAACCAACAACTTCTCTGGGCAACTCAAAGAGAAGAGGCCCTCTTGAAAGGCTACAATAAGGCTTCCCCGGAGCCTTCTCTTCTCCAGGCTGAACAACCCCAACTCTCTCAGCCTTTCATCATAGGAAAGATGTTCCAGCCCTCTGATCATTTTTGTGGCCTTTCTCTGGGCTCACTCTAACAAATCCATGTCTGTCTTGTACTGGGGGACCCCAGAGCTGGACAGAGTACTCCAGGTAGGGTCTCATGAGAGCGGAGTAGGGGGTGAGAATTGTCTCCCTCGACCTGCTGCCCACACTTCTTTTGATGCTGCCCAGGATATGATTTCTGGGCTGTAAGCGCACGTTGCCAGCTCCTGTCCAATTTTTTGTTTACCAGTATTCCCAAGTCCTCTGCAGGCCTGCTCTCAATCCATTCACCCCCTAGCCTGTACTGATACTGGGGATTGCCCCAACCCAGGTGCAGGACCTTGCACTTGGCCTTGTTGAACTTCGTGAGGTCCGCACGGGCCCACTCCTCAAGCTTGCCCAGGTTCCTCTGGATGGCATCCCATCCCTCAGTCGAATCAACTGTCGAATCAGCTTGGTGTCATCTGCAAGCTTGCTGAGGGTGCACTCAGTCCCACTGTCTATACTGTGAACGAAGATAGTAAATAGTATTGGTACCCGTATGGGCCCTTGAGGGACACCACTCATTACTGGTTTCCACTTGGACATTGAGCCATTGACTACAACTCTTTGCACACAGCCATCTAGCCAGTTCCTTATGCATCTAACAGTCCATCCGTGCAATTTAGTGGCAAGAATGTTGGGGGGGACCATGTCAAAGGCCTGACAGAAGTCCAGCTTTTAATCTGATATCATGCCCTGAGTTAAGATTGAGTATATCCAAAATGTACCTGGAAGGCTTTCATCAGCTTTCTTAAAAAGCAGGTCCTTCCTCCAGTGAAAGGAATTCCACCTGAAAAATGCAGTGACTTTTAGGGCTTCACTGTCATGTTACTTAAAAGGTCTTTCCCAATGCATGTTTACGTGCATGTTTACTTCAAAACAAGATTTTTTTTCTTGTAATTCGGTTTCCAGTGGGTGTATTGAACACTTGGTTACTAACATTTTTTAACATTTTGAACACTGGGAGATGTAATTTCTTAAAAAAACCACCAAAAGATTAAATGGAAACATGTAAAAAATCATCATCTTTCAAAACTCCTTTGTAGGTTCTAAATACTTTGTTACTCCTCTTCGTCTCCTGATGACTTTCTGATTTGTCAGTCTTATTTAAATTGTGATGCCTAAAACTGCCCACAGTACTCCAGTCCTAACTTGAGTAGAATGAAATAAGGATTTACATATAGTTACCTTACATTTTGCAATTTCTGATGATTTTCAAACAGACCTCAACAAATGCTTCCAAACTACTTAACTATCATTTTCTAAAATGTAAACACTTTTGAAATCTTTGTACAGTGTTTTAATTTTCATGGGCTTAGCAGTGCATTATACTACTATATCTCTTGCTCTTTTTACTAGCTACATGGATTCCTTAAACTTTTCTTGAAGCAGCTCTTTGAGTGATTGAATTCTCTCCTCCTGCTACGTAAGAGACCATTGAGTTTACCTTTCTCTGCTTTCCCCTCTCCACTAAGAAAATAGACAAGAGTTAGGTTAACAGCTGGACTCAATGATCTTAAGGGTCTTTTCCAACTTAAATGATTCTATGATTCTGTCATCTTCAGGAAAAGCCTATGACGTTCAGCCAATTTCAAAGAAAGCAAACATCTGGATTGAGAGCTAGAGATTGCTTTTCAGAGTCACTGTATAGATAATTTAACATTAGATATAAGACTTTCCCTAGTTCACTTAGTGGAAGAAAAAGTTGTTGAAAGACTACAGTATGGTATGAATTGATAAAGGAAAGCCATTATCACAGAAGATGGACAGACTGCTTTCCAGATGTTAGAATTCACAAAAAAATTCATCTGAGCCTCCTCAAAATACATAATACGTTTAACTTAGCAAATACCATTTTGTATAGTCAATTGTATGTAGAAAAGAGTCTAAAGGGGCACAAAAGAAAACCTTATACCATATGTTAATGCTATGTCCTCTTTTCATGCTCAGAATTGGAAACTACAAGAATTCTTATCCCTAACAGAACTATTTAACTTGGTCCTGAATTTCATTTTGCATATATATGAACATACATTTCATATCATCATTGATAGTTACCTGTTCACAAAAATGGGGTCTGTTTTTTAATGCTTCTAAATTGATATTTCTGAGGAAGACAGACATATTGTATAAGTTGTTTTACTGGCTCTTCTGCTAAAAAGTTGAGGCATCATCTCTAATAGAATTAGCTGGAACTGAGATGAATCATAGAATCACAGAATAACTTGCATTGGAAGGGATCGAAGGCGTATTTTAGTCCAGCTTCCTCCTAGAAGCAGGATCAACTGTGAGATCAGACCAGGTTGCTCAAGCCTTTATCCAGTCAGGTCTTGAAAACCTCCAATGATGGTGACTGCACAACCTCCCTGGGCAGCCTGTTATGACACTTGACTGTCCTCAAGGCAAAAAAAGTCTTCATTACATCCAGTTGGAACCCATTTTGTTTCAGTATATGTGTGTTGTCTTTCATCCTCCTACCTTGCACCACTGTAAAAAGCCTGGCTCTGTCTTCTCAATAACCTCTTCATAGGTGTTGGAAGGCTGCTTTTAGGTCTCCGCAAAGCCTCCTGTTCTCCAGGGTAAAAAACCCTTGTTCCCTCAGCCTCTTCTCACAGGGAAAGTGCTCCAGCCCCATGACCATCTTATCTTGGTGGTCTTCCACTGAACTTGCTTCAGTTTATCAATGTCTTTTCTATATTGGGGGTCCAAAACTGAATGCAGTATTTGAAATGCAGTCTAATGAGTGCTCAGTAGAAGAGGATAATATCCTTGATCAATCTGCTGGCTAGACTGCTGTTCATACAGTCCAGGAGGCTGTTGATCTTGTTTGCTGCCAGGCACACTTGCTGGCTGATGTTTAGCCTAATGTCTAGCAGATCCTCTTCATCCTTTCTTGCAGAGCTGGTCCTCAGCCTGCATTCTCAGGGGCAGGACTTTACATTTGTCCTTGAATTTCATGAGGTTCCTGTTGCGCCATTCTTCTAGCCTGTCTAGGTTGCTGTAAATGGCAGCCCTGCCAGCGAGGGTATCAGCTGTTTCCCCTCACTGTGTTGTGTTCTTCAAACTTGAGTGTGGACTCTGCCACCTCCAGGTCATAGATAAAGATGTTAAACAGGAGAGGTCACAAGTAGACCTCTGTGATGTGCCTCTTGTAACTAGCCTCCAGCTAGAGTATGACCTGTTCACCACTATTCTCTGAGCCTGATCATCCAACCAGTTTTTTATGCATTGAGTTGTCCTTCGGTCCAGACCATCGATACAAAAATATTGTGTGAGACACTGGCAAAAGCCTTGCTAAAGTCAAGGTAAATGCTGTCCACTGCTCTTTCCTCATCCACAAATGCATAAAAGGCAATCGGGTAGTCCAAATATGATTTCACCTCGGTAAATCCGTGCTGGCTGTTTCTCAGTCACTGCCTCCTCTTCCATCTGCCTGCTAATGTGCTCCAAGAGGGCTCACTTTGTGATTTTTGGAGGGACTGAAGTGAGGCACACTGGCTTCTAGTTTACCATATCATCTCTTTGCCCTTTTTTTGAAGATGGATACACCATTTGTCTTTCTCCAGTTATAGTGGACTTCCCTCAATTTCCATAACCTTTCAGTGATGATACTGTCCTTGCAAGGACACTGGCCAGCTCTCTCAGGACTCTTGAATGCAAGACAACCCATCTGTTCTCATAAATTCGTATCGCTCGATTTCTCACAAGTAGTCCCTGACTCAATCCTCAGGACAGAGGCTTGGAAAACTTTATTGGAAAAGACAGAGACAAAGGAGGTACAGAGTGTCTTAGCATTACCTGTGTGCACTGTCACTAAATCATAAACCTCATTCAGCGTCAGTCCCACATATTCCTTGTTCAGCCTTTTACTACTAATGTAGAGGTAGAAGCTATTCTTGTTGC
Organism: Calonectris borealis; assembly: GCF_964195595.1. Classification (NCBI taxonomy): domain Eukaryota; kingdom Metazoa; phylum Chordata; class Aves; order Procellariiformes; family Procellariidae; genus Calonectris; species Calonectris borealis. Next base: position 75,033 of record NW_027441551.1, read on the forward strand.
CCTTGACATCCCTTGCAAGTCTCAACTCCAGTAATTTTTGGCTTTTCTAACACTGTCCTTAAATGTTCCTGAATTCCTGCTTTGCAGCCTGTCCCTGTTTTTATCTCCTATATAATACTTCTTTGCCTCAGAGCTCTGTCATGAGTTCCCTGTTTACTCAAGCCAGGCTTCTGATATGTTGACTTGTTTTTCTGAGTGTTGAGATGGACTTGTGTGGAGTGTTGTGCTTGGAGGGTGCTGTCCTTACAAACCTGCCAGCCTTCCTGAGCTCCTTTGCCCTTCAGAGCTGTCTGCCATGGGATCCCACCTACCAGTTCCTCAAATAAGGTGAAGTCTAGTCTCCTGAAGTCTAGGATCTGTACCTCTGTTATTCTCCTTCCTCACTCCCCTCAGGATCTTGAATTCCTCTATTTCATGGTCACAACAGCCAAGGCTGCCACTGATTATCACATATCCAGCCAGTTATTCTCTGCTTATGAACGGCAGATCTAGCTGTGTATCACTCTTGGTTGGCCCATCCTGTATCGAGAATTTATCTCTGATGCTCTCCAGAAATCTCGTAGAGTGCTTGCCTTCTGACGTGCTACCCTTCCAGCAGATGTCAGGGAGATTAAGGTCCTCCAGAAGATTCAGGATCTGTGACACAGAGACTTCCTCAAATTGTTTAAAGACCGACATTTCCAGACAGGAAGTGAACACGTTCTCTGTCTTCCCAGGTAGTGAGAAGACTGAGATGGTGTCTGTTGGTATCAAATGTAAATGGAAGCTTTTTTCCTGTAATAATTAATCAGGAAAGCTAAATAACTGTAATTATTACTTTCAAACATTAATTTTTTTTCTAGATGTGGTACAGGATACTTTTTTGCTTATCTTCTGCTTTGGAGTATCAAAATGTCTTGAGTATGTCTTGAGTATCATAGAATGGTTGAGGTTGGAAGGGACCAGCTGCCCAGGACAATGTCCAGATGGCTTTTCAATATCTCAAAGGAGGGAGACTCCACAACCTCTCTGGGCAGCCTGTGCAAGCGCTTGGTCAACCTCACAGTGGAAAAAGTGTTTCCTGATGTTCAGAGAGAACCTCCTATGTTGTGGCCATTGCCTCTGGTCCTGTCACTGGGCACCACTGGAAAGAGCCTCGCTCCATCTTGTTTATGCTCTTCCTTCAGGTATTTATGCTCATTTATGAAATTCCCCCTAAGCCTTCTCTTCGCTAGGCTAAAGAGTCCCAGCCCTCTCAGCCTTTCCTTATATGAGGGACGCTCCAGTCCCTTAATCATCTTCGTGGCTCTTTGTTGGACTCTCTCCAGTATGTTCATGTCTCTCCTGTACTCAGGAGCCCAGAACAGGACACAGTACTCCAGGTGTGGGCTCACCAGTGCTGAGTAGAGGCGAAGGAATACTTTGCCTAATGCAGCCCAGGATACTCTTAGCCTTCTTTGTGGCAAGGGCACATTGCTGGCTTCCAGTCAGCTTGGTGTCAGCCAGGATCCCCAGGGCCTTTTCTGCAAAGCTGCTTTCCAGCGGGGTGGTCCCCAGCATAAACTGGTGCTCTGGGGTTGTTCCTCCCTGGGTGGAGGACTTTGCGCTTCTCCGTGTTGAACTTCATGAGGTTCCTGCCAGCCCATTTCTCCAGCTTGTCCAGGTCCCTCTGGATGGCAGCACAACCCTCTGGTGTATCAGCAACTTCTCCCAGTTTTGTGTTATCTGCAAGCTTGCTGAGGGTGCAATCTGCCCCATCATCCAGATCATTAATGAAGATATTGAACAGGATCGGACCCAGTATTGATCCCTGGGGGTACACTGCTAAGTTATTGGCCTCCAGCTAGACTTCATGCTGCTTGGCTGGCCATTCAGCCAGTTTTCGATCCACCTCACTGTCTGCTCATCCAGCCCTTACATCAACAGCTTCTCTATGAGACTCTTCTGGGAAACAATGCCGAAAGCCTTACTGAAGGCCTTGGTGATACCCACTACTCTCCCCTCATCTACCAAGCCAGTCATTTCATCATATACAGTGGCATACCTATGATAAATGGTGTTTATATGTCAGTTTACAGAGATGTAAGTGTAAAAATATCCTGAGTCAAACAGCAGCTGAGTTCTTGTACCAATCTTGACTTGGACCATGTCCCTTGAGTGTTTTATTCTTCTCTAATTTTAACAATTTCTCATTTCATTTTATCCAAATAAAATTTGAAACATTTTACTACAACTTTATTTCCCCTCCTTTATAAAAATGTTTCTTAAAACTTGAAACCCTTATCAGCTGTCCTTTAATTTTAGTCTGTATAATAACAATTGTTCTTTTCTAAAAGGTGCTTAAAACAGCAGGTTATTTTGGTGGTTTGTCTCTAAAAAAAACCAAAACACATTATCCAATGACAGTGTTATATATCTCCACTACATAAGTGTAACTAGCAGCCATGTGCCCTGTTATCTAAAGCTCCTGGAAGAATATCCTAATACTCTCTAAATCAGCGTTTTAATTTTCAAAGAAATTGTTTGTGTTTGAATATTTCAGAAATACCACACTTGCAACTTATTCTCCAGGAGCCTCAGCAGGAAGTGGTGATGGTCACAGAAAATGTGAAGCAGGTAATGATTAAGCAGCTAAAATAAGCTAAAACTAAAATAGGTCAAGGACTGGCCTTAAAACAGCTAAGCTGTTACGGCCCTTTTTAACAATCCTCTTTGGAAGGTTATTATTAACTGGATTAACAATGAAAGACACAAATAGCTTCCAAATACTGCTTGTAGTGTTCTTATCAGACTGTATTTCCCTTTGCTGGCTGTGTGGAATTCTTGTGTCCTTCATCCACCCAATCCATATCCGTGCTATTTTCTGCCTCTTGTGAGTTAGTTTTCAGCAAAACCATAGGCTAAACTGAGGCAAGTCTCAGGAAATACAATTCCAAAGGCTCAGCTGTCATTATAGGATGCCTTTTAAACCAACCCTATTTATTCCCACTGCCCTGATGGGGATCTGGCAGACTGACTGGAGGAAGCTGAGTTCTCTTTGTTAGGTGGGAGATAAGTAGATTCTGTCCTTGTACTCTTCCACTGTGAACAGCTGCAGGTACAATTGCAGTCAGTCTATTGGTGAGAAGAGTGCAGGATTAGATACCTGCTGCTTTGCTTTATACTCAGTCAGCAAGGTGATGGAGATGACTGCCTCTGTATATCTGTACTAAGAATTTGTGGTAGAATTGTTTGTTAGCTTAGAGCAAGAGGGCTCTTTCCAGACTGCTCCACTCTCTTCCAACCTGCCAGCAGGGGGAAGAAGATGATGCTGTGTTTTATCTAATACATTCCTCTCCAACAGAGAGAGTTTATAGTATATTTATTACTGTGAAGTATTAGGGCAAAAGTTGACATTTGGGACTCATGTTGGAACTAGAGAAGGCATTCTGAGTCAGCTCATCCTGCTTGACTTCCGACCCTTACATTCCAACTGCCTGTAGACGAGGTGTAAGCTAGTGGATCAATGGGTACATACACACAGGCACGTGCGCGCGCAGTCTTTTCAAGGGCAGATATAAGCCTTTGAGTTATTTTCTAGAGCCCCCTTATAAACAGTGGAGATAACAACAGGTTCTTTAGCATATGATTCACCTGGACCAAGGTGGATGTTGAAAATGGGTCAATGAATCCAACCCTGGAATTGTCTATTTCAATGTCTTAATTATGAAGAGTCTAGCTAAATAGCTTGCATGTAAGTATTTACACTTGGACAGATATATCCTGCCATTTGTGCATCTGACCCATGACTTTAGGCCAAGATATATGTGAATCCAAACCCGGTTCAGGGGTTTGGGTCATGTGCACAAGTTATTTGGATGCATGCCATACATTCCATTTCAGTGCTTGGAGCTGGCAAAGGCAAAGTGCTCTAGAACTTGGGGCTGGAGATCGTTTCCTTATGACTGTGTGACCTGTTAGTGCCCTGTACTTACATTCTAGGTAGTTACAGCAAATGTTAATTCTGAACACTTCATTTTGTTTTCAGCCTTTCCATGGTTGGGTTGGGTTGGGGTTTTTTTACTTGCTTTTTTTGGGGTGGGAGGGAGTACCTTTTTTTAGAGACACTTTACTTAGTTCTGACTCGTAGTCTCTTTGTACTCTAGTTCAAACCTTTTCCCACACAAGTAATGCTGAGGGTGCCAATTGTTTGTGGTGGTGAAAGACAACGTGTGTTGGGAACTAGCCAGAAATATTGCCATTCATTTTAAGTGCATGTTAACTTACAAGCGGACTTTTCAGAATGAAGAAATTAGTGGATGAAGTCAGTTATTGTATGGATGTCAACAGCAAACTAACCTATTTTCTGGGCTTTATTCAGCATCTTTGTGTGGGCAAAAAAAGTTTGTGTCTGTGAAACAGCAAAATCTCCTCTCTCTTTCCAGTGTGTTCCATCTTCTTCACCAGTCAGGTTCTGTCCTGTCTGACAGAGAAGCTGGAGACATATGGCAGTTAATAGATTGTTGTGGGGTGGTTTGTTTGTCTGTGTGGTGGAGCCTAGTGTAACTTTCCTGGGAAGACTGCACGTTCTTTATCTGCTGGAGTAGCGAGCCATACAGTGACAAACACATGACTTCTCACCTTCTCTGCTTGGGTGGTTCAGTGAAAGGTTATGAATCTATAGTTAGCCTCTTTGAAGCAGTGAAGATGGAAGAGGAAGCATCTCAAGGTGGGAAGGAAATTATTAGAATCATTGCATTCATTGATATCCTAATCTGCTGAGATTGTCGTAGTCTCTTGCTTAACATCAAAACCAATCTACCTTTTTTTTAATTTATTTTCATTAGGCATCAGAGTTGCGTCTAAAGTTGGGACTGATAGTTTTTACTTAAAGCTTGGCAGAGCAGCAGGCAGTTAAGATAGCTATCTTCTAATGCAAAGATCATGGCTCAAAACTAAGTATTTTTTCTTTAACCAATAGAATAAGAATGTTGGACCTGAGGTGAAACTGCAAGACTTGCAGACTCTGGAAGCTCCAGCCTCTTATGTAGACTGCTTTTCTACTTCTACAGGTGAGGACACAGAATAAGGCATGTGACAAGAAAACTGTGGAAATTTGAGAAGTTTCAGGGACAAATCTAAGGTGATTTGGAAAGAGGAGCTTTGAGGTCAGAATCTAAAGATGTACAGGAGATAGAAAAGATGCACACGAGGTAGAAGAGAACATTCTAATGTGGGATGGATAGGATATATCAGAAGGGAAGAAAGAAGTGGTTCCTAAGATGAGAAAGGGAGAAGGGTTTGAAGGAGAGTGTGTTTGTAGATGCAAAGACTGATGTGTAAGACACAGAAGAGAATTAATATAGGATGAAGAATTGGGTTCCTCTCTGTAAGCTAGTAAGTTTCTTTTTGAGTCTGGAGTTACTGCCACCACCCCTGTCCCCACATTATTAAACAAAACAAACAACCCAAACAAAACGAAAAAAACAACAAACCCAAAACAAAACAACCTGTTACCTAGTTCACTTGTCTCTTTGCCTCTTCATTCTTCTGTAGAGGTTAGATATAGTGTAGACTTAGGTGATGCCAGCATGCAGCAAATGCAGAAGGTTTTGCATGTGCAGAGCTATTGGGGATGTCTGGGTGCAATGCATAGGCTTAAACTCTGTTGTTATGTGGGGTTTTTTTTGTCTTTCTCACCTTGGAAACTAGAGAAGCTCCAGTCCCATACATTGTCTCTCCACTTACCTACTGACTTTACATGCAACTCATTATGCTGATGGTGACAAGTGTACCTTTTATCACTAGGTGTGTCAGGAGAGCTGGTGAATTCTGAAGCGCAAAAGCCCTTTGATGACACTTTCGTGCTCCCTGAGGTATAAATCTAGTCCAGAACTTTTTTCCTCTCAGTATTGTATGCATCTGTGGATATGAAAACTTTAATTTAGTTTAAAAGCCCCAAAGAGTTGGTTTTTTAACATCCCGTAACTTAAAGTGGTTGTTGCAACACTGCAACAGGCTTTAAGAGATAGTTCTTCTTTAATGGTTCCCCATAAATTGTTTCTGCCCTCCAAACTGATGAACAGGCAGCCTTTACAACACAAGATGTTGACTTATTGGTGGTCTGCTGATCCATGCTTTCTGGGAAGGATTTGTGACTGCTTTTCTTTTGTAATCTGTTTGTGGGGGTGGGAGGAAACCTTAAGATAATTATTTGGAAAAAGCTGAGCACTTTGGTCCAGATGTTTTGTGTAGTGCTCTCACTTTAGAAATGGACACAGACTGGAATATGGGCTTCTACACTGTTTCTTTCCCATGTTAAATGGACAGATAGAGTAGGGGACAAAACCTCCTCATGCAGAGACTATGGATAGGATGTCAGGAAAATGTGGCTGGATAAGTACGCTGGAGGGCTTGTAAGAATCACAGGAGAACTGAAACACTTCAGAATCATACTATCTTGTAATCAAGAGAGAATGGGAAATAAGGGAATAGGAAGTTACATTTATGGTCTAATCGTAAAGCCAGAATCTTTCATGCTGCAACTTCAGAAACTGAAATGAACAGAAATGACCTGAGGAGTCTTCCTGTTATTAGTGAGGCTACTATTTATTGCAATAGCCAGCTCAAGAAAGGGTATCCTTAAACTACAAAATGTGGAAAGCAGGTACTTCCAAAAGTGACCCCTTCATAGGATTCAAAGGAAAATTGAAACCTATTATTTTCTTTTAGGCAAGAACAGATGGCTTTCCCAATGGAAGTGAGCAGTTTACTGAGGAAAGTTGTCTGCCTGGAATTCTAGAATATCTTGCTGCAGAGAAACAGAAAGAGCTGTCAGTTTTGCTGCTGGAACTGAAAGAAGCCCAAGAAGAAATAACTTTTCTGAAAAGGCAGCTCAAGGGCCCAAACAGCCAAACTTCTACAGGTAACCAAACAGGAGAAGCAGCTAACCAGCTGGAAGGTAATTCTCGGATACAGTTTCTTGAGAGGGAAGAGCAAAAAGCTTCATGTACACAAAATGAGTTGGGCAGTAGCTCATTACTGAGAGAAATAGAAATGCAGCAAATTGGTGTGCTTCAGGAAAACAGAATCAGTCTTCAGGAAGTGCCCCAGGGGAGCACTGTCCCATGCAGAGGGGAGATGGAGGCAATGCAAGAAGTCTCTACAGCAGATCCAGAGCCTGGCATCTCTCAATCTCAAGAACTGATAAAGTTACAAAACCAAATTACAGAACTGCAAATAATTCTGCAGAAATCAGAAGAATCCTATAAGAAAGATCTAGGAGAAAAGGGTGCAGAAATAAATAGGCTAAACCAGTTGGCTGAGGAATACAGAAAAAAAATAGAGGATTCTGACAGTGCATTTTGTGTTTTGACTGAAGAACGAGATCAGCTCCTGTGTCAGATGACGGAACTCTCTACCATAACAGAACTGAAAGAGCAAGTGAAGCAACTTGAGGAAAATCTAGCTCTTTCAGAAAAGCAGAGACTGTCAGAGAGTCAAAGCAGTCTTCTGAGAGAACAAATCCAGAGCCTTAAAAATGAATTTAAATCCAAGGAGATAAAAATTGAAGCGTTGCAAAAAGACTTGGATGAAGCACAACTTCAGCTTTCTGACCAGGACATGCAACTAAAAGATCTGAGAAGCCAGGTCGAGAAGAAGGAATGTGAAGTACTTGATCTAGAACAACTTTTGAGGAAGTATACAGCTGAGATAGAAAGGCTTTCCCAAAACTTAGCCTCAAAGGGATGTGAAGCAGCAAGCCTAGAACAGCTTGTTGCTGAACACACCAGGTCTATAGAAAGCCTGCAACAAACCTTGCTGGAGAAAGACCAACAGATGACAGAGATCAGTGTCAGCATGTCTGAGAAAATGGTTTTGCTGAATGAAGAGAAATTTTCTCTAGGAAATGAGCTGAAGAGTCTTAAAGAACAAACAAGTCTATTATTAAAAGCCCAGGAAGAAAAAGACCAAAACATAGAAGCAAAAGATACATATCTGAAATGTGGCACGTCTGAGCAGCAGTATGAGACAGAGGCAGCATGTAAAGAAAGTGAGGTATTAGTAAATAAACTTGAACTTCTGAAAAAAGAAAACGAGCAAGTAAAGCGGAAGCTGCAAGCAGCACTTGTTAACAGGAAGGAGCTTCTGAAGAAGGTTAGCAAATTGGAGAATGAATTAGTTCAACTGAGAAGAGAACATGAAACAGAAACCTCAGTGGCTCAGGAAGCTGAAGGGGAAGAAAATATGACAAGCGTGATAAGCAGAGAAGTGAATCTTGAAAGCCAGCCCAGTGAGGAGTATCTAATTCAACTGCTTTCTGAAAAGGAATCTGAGTTGCAGAGCATCCGGAAGGACCTGCTGGATAAAGAAACTACTGAAGCACAATTGCAGGCAGTGATTGAGGAAATGAGGCAAAGCTTGCAAGGTAAGACAAACATTGTTTCAATTAAAGATGAAATCATGGAGAGTCAGACAATTGCTGACAAAGTAACTGAAACCAACAAAAGCCCAAAAGATTGTGAAGAAAATGAAAAAAATAGTTCAGCAGCTACAAATCTTGAAGAAAACCAAAAGTCTGCTCTGAAAGAGAGGATTTCAACTCTTGAACAAGAAAAAGAACAACTTCAAAAAAAACTTCAGGAAGCCCTGGTATCTCGCAAAGACACTATAAAAAAGGCTCAAGAAAAAGACAGGCATCACAGAGAACAACTGAAACAGCAGAAAGATGATTACAACATCCTCCAAGAACAATTTGATAAGCAAAGCAAAGAGAAGGAGAGCATCCAAGCTCAGCTCAAACAACTCCAAGAACAGAAAGGATCAACAGAGAGTGTTCTTGGGAATCAGGGTAGGTTGGATTCTTCATGCATGGAAGCAGAAAATACAACAAATAACAAGCTTGTACAAGTTGCAGATGTTTCTGGGGAAGAGTTTAAGAAAAAACTTGAAAAATCGCAGATGGAGAAAGAGGAATTGGAATATAACGTTAGCCATATGCAAAGTGAACTTGCTTGCAAATCAGAATTAGTCTTTCATTTGCAAGAGCATATAGCACAGTTGTTTCTGGAGATAGAAGGGCTGAAGAGAACCTCTGACCAAGCTGAAGCTAAGGCAGCAAGCCTTCAGACAGAATTGGAGGAGAGTCGAGCAAAAATTTCTAGAGAAGGCAGTCTGGAAGACCTGAAAACACTTATGCACCAAAAGGATGAAGAAATGGAATTTCTTAACTTGCAGTTAAGGGAGAAAAGTGAAGCTCTCAATAATGTGCAGGCACAGTTGCTGGAAAAAGAGGATTCAGTCAAAAGACTACGTAGTCAGTTGGAAACTCAAGCTCAGGTACATGAGGAACAAAGCAAGCGACTGCAAATGAAGTTGCTTGAAATTCAGGAGAAGCAAGATGACAGTGCAGAAGCAGCTAAACAGAAGAATCAAATGCAGAGAAAGTTGCAAGCTGCACTTATCTCTAGAAAAGAGGCACTAAAGGAGAGCAAATCTCTAAAAGAGGACCTGGCTAATGCTAAAAGTACTATTGAAAATCTTTGTGTCAAGTTGACAAGTATGGAAAGCCAAATATGCGGCCATGTTAAAGAAACAGATACTTTAACAGAAAAGTTAGTGGGCCTCACTGAAGAGCGAGAAAAACTTATTGCGGAAGTTGATAAAGTACTTAGAGAAAACCAGAATCTTGATGGATGCTGTAAAAACCTGACATTTACTCTAGATAGAGTTGTTCTAGAGAAGGAGAAGCTGGAGAAGGAGATGGAATCCTTGAAATGCTTTCAAGCCACTGAGAGTTCTGAGTGGCATGAGAAATACGGGGAGCTTCAGAAAGAATACGAAACTCTCCTGCAGTCATATGAGAATGTGAGTAATGAGACTGAGCGGATTCAGCGTGTTTTGGAAACTGTTAGGCAGGAAAAGCAGGAAATTTTCATTAAGCTGAAAAGCATTGAAGCAAAAAAAGAGGAAACAGATAAGCAGCTACAGGAAGCTGGACAGGAAATTGATGGAATGAAGGAGAAAATGAGGAAATTTGCAAAATCAAAGCAACAAAAGATCCTGGAACTAGAGGAGGAGAATGAGAAGCTTAGAGCAGAGATGCATTTTACAGATGGAGAGCTATCCAGGACTGGAGATGTCTTTACAAATACTAGCCTGAAAGAAGATCTGGAGACCTCTAGGAGGGATTACCAGTCTCTTTCTACTCAGCTTGAGACAGTAAAGGCTGAAAAGGAGTCTCTTAATCAAGAGATCACAGACTTAAAGTGTCATTTGCAGTTAACAGAAGCAAGGCTGAAGGAAAGCAGAGAACTGGTAAACAAGTATGTTGCTCAGAAGACAACAGGGGAAGAAACAAATCAGGCAGCTGCCACACCACTACCAATGGAGAGGACTGAAAAGCAAGTGGACATAAGTTTTAGACCAGAGTCTCCTACTGCAGAGCTGGAACAAAAAGCATTTGAAGGTAGTAGCCCTTGTGAAGATCTTGGTACCTACGTACAGCAGATAGCTGAGCTCACAGAGCGAATCACAGAACTAGAAGCTAATAGGAGGGCTTCAGAGCAACAGCTGGGTGACATCCGCAGGTGTGTTGAGACTTTAGGAGGTGAGAAAAGGGCTTTAGAGACCCAAATGGAAGAGAAAGCCCATGAATTGAATGCTCTTCAGGACACAGTAGCAAAGATGGAACAAATGGTCCAAAAAACCAAAGATGACCTTGTCAGAATGACAGAACTGAAGAACACGCTAGAGGCTGAGAAGGATGATTTGGAAGAAAGGCTCATGAATCAGCTGGCAGAACTTAATGGGAGTATTGGAAACTATCAGCAAGATGCAACAGACTTCCAGATCAAAAATGAGCAACTGAAACATGAGCTTCAGAGTTTGCAGAGAATGATGCATGAACTGGAGGAGGAGAAATGTCAGATGGCAAAGGAGAAAAGTAAAGCAAGTTCAGAAAAGCAAAAGGAATTTGTAGAAAAGCTAAAATGCAGTTGGAGGGGAGATAGCAGCTCACATGTAAAGGAGCTTCAAGAACTGCTGAAACAGAAACAGCAGGAGATTAAGCAGCTGCAGAAGGACTGTATTAAAAGCCAGGAAAAGAACAGTAGTTTAGAAAGAACTGTTAAAGCTCTGGAATTTGTGCAGCGTGAGTCTCAGAAAGAGGTAGAAGCAGCCAAAGAGAATTTAGCTAAAGCAGTTGAAGACACGAAGAAAGCCCAAGCAGAGCTTGCTCTCTGCAGAGTGGTATTGGATGACACCCAGAGTGAGGCAGCAAGGGTTCTAGCAGAGAGTGTCAAAGTGAAAGAAGAGTTGCAGGCAAACAAAGAGAATATTAAAATTCAAATGAAGAAAAAAGATCAGGACTTCGAGAGAAGACTGGAACAGGAAAAAGACAAGCACTCAAAGGAAATTAAAAACATGGAAGAAAAGCTGGCAACTTTGCAGAGGGAGAAAGACTATATGGAAACAACTGTTAGTGATCTTCAAGACTCCTTGAAGACCAAGGATCAAGAAGCCAAGCAATTGGAAGGCAGCCTAAACAAAACACTAGCCCAGCTTGCAGCCTTCACCAGGAGCATGTCTTCCCTTCAGGATGACAGGGATAGAGTGATAGATGAATCAAAAACATGGGAGAAGAAATTCACTGAAACTATTCAAAAGAAGGAAGAAGAAATACGTTCAAAAGAGGAAACTTGTGTTGTGCTAAAGGACCAGATGAAGCAGATGACCATACATGTGGAAGAACTTCAGACTCGTATATCCAGGTAAAGAAGGTGATAATGACTCAGCTGGTGTTCTTGTATTTCCTTTTGACAAGGCAGCAGCTAGAGGTGAGGTAGGATTCCCCTTTTCTTTTGCAGTGTACCAGAAAGAAACAATTTTGAGTATGTAAATATGCTAAATGTGACATGTGATTGGCAAAACTAATGAATGCCTAAGATGGAGAGCAGAATTAGTCTTCCTAATAAAGCCATAAACATAGACTCTCTCCTGGATCACTTATGTTTGGATAAAAAAGAGGTTTGGAGTTATGTTGTAGGGAGTCACTATGTATTTGTTGTCTGCACAAGGATACAGGGAGATTTACACTGTAAAATACTTCTTCTCATCATTAGGGTACCCGTGTTAAATGCATTCTCTGTGACAAGCAGTAGCCATCTGAGTACTATCTAAAGTCTTTATTAATCTGAAATAGATTCTTTTGCATAGAGTTGATGCATCCAGAGATTAAATTTGGCAGGTCAAGAGAGCATTGGGATACATAATTCCAGTTTAATCCCAAAATAGATTTTGAGGGCAAGATGGAGCTATGGAAACATACCAAAATGTACATCTGGGAATTTCCAGAATTCAAAACCAAACCATTCTTACATGAGTAAAATTGTTCTATAAAGTTGTGATCAAAATGCTATATCTTTGCATGCTGGAACATGAAATGAGCATCAAGCATATAAGAACATTGATTCCATTGTTGCGTGTGTTTTGTTTTTTTTTTTTTTAGCTACAATGGATGAGAGAAAGAAGTATTTTAATGAAAAGGAGGTGATAACATTCAATGTTTAACCTCCTCCATTTTTTCAATGTTAACGTAAAGATTTATCTCACTGGACATGTTCTAAAAAATATTCCCCCAGCACCACCCCCTTCAGACAGTAGTGCAGTCAGAACTTTAAAAGATGCCTTGAATTTTAGATTGAGAGAAAACTAATCATCTGGATATTTCCAGCTTGCTTCCTTAAAGTAAAATTAATTTTGTAGCTTTTCTAAATTAGTATAATCAATGAAAACTACTACTGTGGTTTTGGATACTAAGATACTTGATTGATTTGTGACTGTCTTTCTCTTCTCTGTTTTCAGGCTGGAACACAACAAGAAGGAGTGGGAGTCTGAATCCACAAAGGAGATTCAGCATCATCAAAAGACATGTGAAATATTGCTGGAGGAAAAAAAGGAGCTTTTGACTCAACTTGAAGGGTCTCAGAAACTGTACAACAAGTCTCAGAATGAACAGCAGAAACTGGAGTCAGAAATCAGCAGCCTGAGAGACCAGCTTGCTGACTTACAGAATTCCTTCACCAAATGTGAATTGGTCAGGGAAGAGCTGGGGAATATGGTCAAGCAACAAGAGATCAGTATCCAGAATTTTAAATTCAGCTGTGAACAGCTTGCGGCTGATCTGCAAGCTTCCAAGGACCTAACGAATAAGCTGCATGAAGAAACTAGTGCCAAGGATCAAAAGATCATTGGTTTGCTGTCTGCCAAGGAAGAAGTAGTTATGGCTGCTCTGTCTGAATTACAGCAGCAACATTCTGAAGAGATGAAAGAGTTGGAGCATAGGCTAAGTAAAGAGGAAGAAGATAAAAAAGCTTTGGAAAATGAGAGGAACAAATTTCTTGACAAACTTGATCGTCTCACTGAAAAGATGAAGATAAGCAGAGAAGAAAATAAGCAGCAGAAGGCACAACTGGACTCCTTCACCAAGTCCATGACATCTTTGCAAGATGACAGGGACCGCATACTGAGAGACTACAAGCAACTTGAAGAACGTCATCTTGTTATAATCTTGGAAAAAGACCAGCTAATTCAAGAGGCTGCTGCTGAAAACAATAAGCTCAAGGAAGAAATCAGAAGTTTTCATAGCCGGATGGATGACCTCAACTCTGAGAATGCCAAGCTGAATGCAGAGTTGGTGCGGTATAGAGAAGACCTGAACCAAGTGATTTCAATAAAGGACTCCCAACAGAAACAGCTTCTCAAAACGCAGCTTCAGCGGATCCAAACTCTGGAAAAGGAGAAGGCAGTCATGGAAACACAGCTGGAAGAGTCCAAGCATACTCAGGATGATCTCAGGAAGTGCATGGAAGCCTTGAGAGAGGATAAAGTCAGTATGTCTCAGGAGATTGAAACCCTTATGTCCTCTCTGTCTCGGGTGCAGAGTGAGATGACAGCATTACATGAGGGGGGTCCTATCATGGAGTGTCAAACACAACTGAAGGCCCGAGAGGAAGAAGCACAAGAACTGAGTCATAAGCTTTCCCTCTCACAGAAAAGGATAACAGAACTTGAGGGGGAACTAGTATGTGTTCAAAGGGATGCGGCCAAGAGAGTGGGAGAGGCTGAGGACAGGCTTCGAAAGGAATTGAAGCACCTACATCATGATGCAGGGATAATGAGGAATGAAACAGAAACAGCAGAAGAGAGAGTAGCAGAGTTGGCACGGGACTTGATGGAAATGGAACAGAAATTTCTTGCAGTCACAGATGAAAACAAAGATCTCAGAGCTCAAATTCAGTCTTTTGGGAAGTCCATGAGCTCTCTTCAGGATAGCCGGGACCAGGCCAATGAAGAGCTTCATGTTTTGAAACAGAAATACTCTGCAGACTTAGAGGAACAAAAGAATCTAGTGCAGAGTCTTCAGAAACAGATGGTTCAGCTACAAAAGGAGCAACATTCCACTGCCAGGGACCGAGATACAGTGAGGTCTGAGCTGACAGAACTGCAGAAAGCCACTGATGAAAGAGGTCTCTTGGCCCAGATTGAGAAACTTAATCAGAAGCTCAGAGCCAAAGATGATGAGCTTCTCCATTTGTCTTCAGAACTGGAAGGCTCTTCCAACCAAGTCAAATCTTTCTCCAAGGCTATGGCAAGCCTGCAGAATGAGCGAGATTGTCTGCTGAATGAATTGGGCAAAACATGTAAGATTGAAGAAGTGAAGCAACAAGCAGAAGGGAGCGCTTCCACCACTCCTTCAGAAGTGCAGAGTCTTAAGAAGGCACTGTCCTCCTTGCAGAATGACAGAGACAGAGTAGTAAGTCCTTGTTCTCTCTTCCTGCTCTTACTTAAAGCTCCATAGGAAATTTGGATCTTCAGATCTTAAAATTCATCGCACTTAGATCTGGTATTTGCAATGTGAAACATAGATCATTGTCTTCACCGAATCACAGAATAGTTGAGGTTGGAAGGGACTTCTGGAGATCTTCTAGTCCAACCCCCCTGCTCAAACAAGGTCAGCTGGAATAGGTTGCGCAAGACAGTGTCCAGTTGGATTTTTAATATTTCCATTGGTGGATATTCCACAACTTCTCTGGGCAACCTGCTTTTTCATATATCTGGAAATGGTTTCCAGAATTAGTTGCTCCATCACCTTCCCAGGGATGGAGATGAGGCTGACCAGCCTGCAGTTCCCCAGTTCCTCCTCCTTGCCCTTCTTGTAGGTAGGGATGACATTTGCTTTCTTCCAGTCTTCAGGAACCTCTCCTGACCTTTCAAAGGTAATTGAGTTCCCTCCCAATGACCTTAGCACTTGTGGGCATGCTCCATCAGATCCCGTGGATTTAGTGTGTGCCATCTATGTTATCTTGTCTGACATATGGAAGCTGTGATTTCATTGTTAACTTTGCAGGGTGGTTTCTCTCGTTAGCTTGATTTAAAATTTGGAATGATAGAAATAACGTATGGGTTCTCTGTTAATCTCCTTAGTCCACACCTGTGGAAGCTTGTGCATTTGGTTTGTCTTAGATTTCTAGAAGAGACTAGAGCAAAGACGTGGGTCTGTTTCTCCTCTTGGCAGCTGATTGTCAAGCATTGCAGCTTCATTTTGATATCCTTGCTTGCATACTTAATGTGTCTGTGTTTATGTAGTCTTTGGCACAATGCAGCTCAGCAAGTTTCAGAGTTCTAGTTGCTGGTCAGATGACAGACTTTTACAATCCTTTTTCACTGTCACTTAGTCTGTCTTAGTTTTCCCTTCTGTTAATTCACAACAGACTTTGTGATACTGTCTTAAACACATCTTCCTTCTTGTCCATTTTATGTCTCAGTTATTTGTAGATTTATGTCTTCTTTACTGTTGTTTTGTTGAACTTGCATATCTGTGTAGTGCTGCTAATACTAAGATAGATGCTCGGTAGACTTCCTGACTCATTAAGTACTTCCCTGTCTCTAGAGTCAGTCACATTTTCTTGTCTTCGAAAACTGATTGCAGTGATGGATGTGTAATGACAACTTATTTCTAATTTCAGTCTGAGTAGACTGTCAAAAGGATTTTAGTTCCTCAGTCCCCTGGTTTACAGCAGATACCAGCTTCAGGAGTTATTCTTAATCAGCTCCTTCTGGCTCACTTTGTCTTCCTCTGAATAAGGGAATTAATATTGTAGTCTGGGGTCTTTTTGTTAATGTATGTCAAATCTTCATGGAAGGTCTCAAAACTCACTACTCATTAACATAGAATTCTCTGATGTTTTTTTCTGAGCAGTTTTTAGTAGACTGCTGTAATCACTGATTCGATTTCTAATTTCTCTGTCATCTGAATGTGACTTTTTTCCTCCAGATGCCACAGTGAGAAATGCTCTTAAACACTTATAAGTAATAAACCTAGCTGCTTGCTTAGTTGTCACACACCCTGATATTTCCCTTTAAAGGTAAGAGAGCTGAAGAATCTGCAGCAGCAATACATACTAGTCGGGGTAGAATCAGCTGAAAATTCTCGCTTAAAATCACAACTGCAGGAATATCAGCAAGATGCAGATAAACAGCATCGTCTCCAAGAACAGCTGAAGCAAGAAAGTATTTTCTACCAGCAGGAGCTCCAGCAGCTTAGGTGAGAATTGTCTGTCTTCTCACTGCCTTAGAGACACAAACTGCCGTTTCTTTCATTCAAAGAGCAATTGTGGGCAGAAGGCAAAGCAAGCATTGAGAACCTCAGCCTTACCTGTGTCAGCTGTCACTAAATTTGCCCTGTTCAGGAGTGGGCACACGTTTCCCTTGTTCAGCTTTTGCCTCAGGATTACAGCCCAACATATTGGAAGGAAATGCCTGTGTAAAATAGATCAATGACCTTTTAATTTTTATTTCCTTCATCCAGTGGTGACCAATATCATCTGTTTGAGAGGAAACTTAGGCTGTTTCTTGAATTGGACCTTATGTATGTAATTACAGAACTCTCCATTCCAAGCTGATGATGAACACCCTTTATTATCCCATTGATAAAATTGTTTAGAAAATACTCGTTTTGTATGACTGTCTAATCCTTTGTTTCACTTGCTTTGTCTTCTATTTTTAAAAAAATCTGTAATTCAAGTCTACTAAATTGTCATCTCCAACTGGACTAAAACTAGTCAGACAAATACGCTCTGTACTAAAAATGGGGAAAAAATCCTTTCAGGTACTTCAGGGAACCATCTAAGAATGACTGAACCTGGACTGAAAGGGGTGGAGTTTTTTTGTGGAAAGATGTATGGCTTATCTTTGTCCAAAGTGATATAAAAACTTGTAGTGCTCCTTCCCCCTCCCCCTTCCCCCAGTCTGACCCTCAAACTAACACTTCAGATCTCGTAAAGTTTGAAGCAGGTTACAAATTTTATTTATCTCCTGATAAAAGAAAAGGAGATTTATTTCCTGTCTAGCTTCTACAATGTAAATGAAGCTAAGGCCTCAAGTTTGCATGTTGGGATCAATGGTATGGTTCTGGTACGTATTTGACTGAGGCAGTGATAATGTTATGATGACAAGTGGCATTGTCAATGACTTGCTTGACAAAACTCTCTGTATCAAAGATCAAAACAATGTCCAGGAACACCAAAAGTGTGAGCATTGAACAATCTGCAGTGTTGAGCCAAATACACAATGCTTCCTTAAACCTGCTTTTAAGGTTCCTGTACTTAAGTGGGTTTTGGTTTAGTTATGAAAATTCTTTTCTGGCATGGGGTAATGATAGGAAATAGAATCATCCTCAGCTCATTCTGAGCTGGATACCTGGATATCATAAGTGATACTGGTAACTTCCTGGTAATTTCCTTTGTGTCATACTGGGCAGACAAGAAAAAACTACCTGGGAAAGGCAGCACAGCAGCATAAAGGAACAGTACCTGATGGTCATAGCAGAAAAAGACAAGCAACTGAGCCATTTACAAAGGATCACGCAAGAAATGAGATTGCCCCTCAGCAAGTCTCAAATTGTAGAGGAGCAGTACCAAACAAAGGTGGGTGGAAATACACAGATTCTTTATTGCATAGAAATGTGAGGCTTGAAATTCAGCCAAAGCATCATTGCTTGTATTCAGCTCGTACAGACTGCAGTATCGGATTTTGTTGTGTGGCCTCCAAGGACTATACCAACAATGCAACTTGGATCATTGAAAACCTTTAGAAAACTCTGGCATACCCTTATGTGCTCTTCCCTTAGTTCACGGTTCCTAGTGTTTCAAGAAAGAGAGTAGAAGAGACAGGGCTTCCTAGGCACCTTAGGTCCTTCTAAGCAGTATGGAACTTCTCAGATCTTTCTTTCTGGCTATTTTAGAATTGCGTCTTCCGCTCTGTTTGAATCTAAGATCTTCTGGTTTAGTTCTCCTTTTAATGTCACATTCTAATTTTTAAGTTTCCTATTGAATTTTTATTGCTGTTTTTACCGTGACAGGGATCTACAATCCTGACTCAAGCCCAGAGAGTCTGAGGATTGAATGTTGCACTTTCTGCCTCCTTTCCCCTCTATCACAGTCCTAAAAAGTGGAGTGGAATATGTTGAGTATTTTGCTTGGTCTAGGGAAGGATGCTTGCCTGCTGCATGTACCATACCACTACATTATGAGCAAGGAAGGAACTCTCCTGCCCACATCTGTAATGTTCCAGTGAGAAGCTTTTATGTCAGTGGAGGAGGGAGGAAATCTCCCCTTATCCCTTTGACACACACATGCATAGGTGCAAAGAAGAAGCTAGAACAACGAACGTGTGATGCTTTCCAGGAAAATGCTTCAGTGCTAACGTTTTAGTCTGTGTTGAATGAGAGCAGTGTGGGCATTGCTTTGGTTTTTTGTTTGGTTTTCTTGTTCTGATTCATATGCCTTTTTTTTCCTTCCTGTATTGCAGACAGCTGTAAGACAACTTTTGAGAAGGACCCATCGTATGTGTAAATTCAGTGATCTTTCTAATTGTTTGGATTTTCAGATGGCTTTTAGGATATTTCTGTTTATTCCCCATTTGCTGTTTTGCTTGAGCAGATCAAGTTCCTGGCCTAGGAATAATGTTGGGCTTTGACCTTGAAATACTAAACAGAGAGGACTAATACGAGACTGGGTTGTCCCATGTGCAGTATATTTTTCATTGTTCTTTCCCTGGCAGATTTCTTCAGAAGTTCTGAGAGGGGACTTTTCAAGCCTAGAAGCAGAGACAAAACATCTCCAGGCCCAGCTAAGTGACAGCCTGAAAGAACTGCACCACAAAGAGCTCAGAATTCAGCAGTTAAACAGCAAGGTACTGATTATATCTTATACTTGCTTGCACAGTCTGGGATGAGGAATGTGGGGAAGAGGGTAGGCTTGAGTAGGGCTCAGGGAGCAGGAATGAATCTTTCTGTTCTTGTGGGCATTTAGTGAAGTAACACAAAATTAGAAGTAATAGTTATAAAAGACTTCTGGAGATGATCTAGTACATCCTTCTGATGCTCAAAGGAGCACTGTCACCAACATTAGATCAGGTCAGCCATGACTTTGCCTAGCTGAATGGTGAAAGAATAGAGATTCCAGAACCTCTCTGGGCCTTTGTCCCATGCTGCTCTACACTTTTAATGCAAATGTTATTCTTAATGTCTAGTCTGATTCTTCCAAGCCACAGTCTATGACTATGGCCCCTTATTATATTTTCTGCCACTACCAAAAAGTGTTCGGCTCTGTCTACTTTATGAATCCCTTTAATTTAATTGTAAGCTATTGTAAAATGACCCCTTAGCCTCCTCTTTAGCAGGCTAAAGCAGCCCAGCTCTCATAGGCATCATGTGCTCCAATCCTTCGACGATCTCAGCAGCGTTTTTCTGGACTCATTCCCATTTCTCTACCCATTTTAGAATCATTTAGGTTGGAAAAGACCCTTAATATGACCGAGTCCAACTGTTAACCTAACACTGCCAAGTCCACCACTAAGCCATGTCCCTAAGTGCCACGTCTACACCTCTTTTAAATACCTCCAGGGATGGTGACTCAACCACTTCCCTGGGCAGCCTGTTCCAAGGCTTGACAAGCCTTTTGGTGAAGAAATTTTTCCTAATATCGAATCTAAACGTCCCCTGGCACAACTTGAGGCGGTTTCCTCTCGTCCTATCGCTTATTACTTGGGAAGGAGACTGACCCCCACCTCGCCACAACCTCCTTTCAGGTAGCTGTAAAGAGTGATAAGGTCTCCCCCTCAGCCTCCTTTTCTTCAGGCTAAATGACCCCAGTTCCTCAGCCGCTCCTCACAGGACTTGTTCTCCAGACCCTTCACCAGCTTTGTTGCCCATCTTTGGGTGTGTTCCAGCACCTCAATGCCCTTCTTGTAGTGAGGGGCCCAAAACTGAACACAGTATTCGAGATGCGGCCTCACCAGTGCCGAATACAGGAGAATGATCACTTCCTTCGTCCTGCTGGCCACACTATTTCTGATACAAGCCAAGATGCTACTGGCCGCCTCGGCTGCCTGGGCACACTGCCGGCTCATGTTCAGCCGGCTGTCGACCAGCACCCCCAAGTCCTTTTCCTCCGGGCACTTTCCAGCCACTCTTCCCCAAGCCTGCAGCGTTGCCTGGGGTTGTTGTGGCCCAAGTGCAGGACCCGGCACTTGGCCTTGTTGAACCTCATACATTGGCCTCGGCCCATCGATCCAGCCTGTCCAGGTCCCTCTGCAGAGCCTTCCCACCCTCCAGCAGATCAACACTCCCGCCCAACTTGGTGTTGTCTGCAGACTGACTGAGGGTGCATTTGATCCCCTCATCCAGATCATTGATAAAGATATTGAACAGAACTGTCCCCAATACTGAGCCCTGGGGAACACCGCTTGTGACTGGCCGCCACTGGATTTAACTCCATTCACCACCACTCTTTGGGCCCGGCCATCCAGCCAGTTTTATTACCCAGCAAAGAGTACACCCGTCCAAGCCATGAGCAGCCAGTTTCTCCAGGAGAATGCTGTGGGAAACAGTGTCAAAGGCTTTACTAAAGTCTAGGTAGCAAATATCCTTTCCCTCATCCACTAAGCGGGTCACCTTGTCATAGAAGGAGATCAGGTTAGTCAAGCAGGACCTGCCTTTCATAAGCCCATGCTGACTGGGCCTGATCCCCTGGTTGTCCTGTACGTGCCGTGTGATGGCACTCAAGATGATCTGCTCCATAACCTTCCCCGGCACCGAGGTCAGGCTGACAGGCCTGTAGTTCCCTGGATCCTCCTTCTGGCCCTTCTTGTAGATGGTCATCACATTTGCTAACCTCCAGTCAACTGGGGCCTCCCCAGCTGAAAATGAGTGATCTAAAACCAGTCCCAGTATTCCAGGCACAGTCTTATTGGTACCAACCACAGCAGGTAATAAATTCCCTCAATCCGCTGGTCTTGCTTCTCCTAATGTAGCCCAGTAAACAGTTTGCCTTGTTCAGAGTGAGGATGTACTCTTGGCTTGTATTCAGCTGGGCAGCTGCTGTAACTCCCTGGTCCTTTACAGCAGAACTGTTGCCTTAGTAGTCTCTTCCCATCCTATATTGATGTATGGGTTTTGCCTTAGGTGCAGAAGTTTACGCTTCTCCTTATTGAACTTGAGATTTCTGTTGGCCCAATCCTCAAGTTTCTCAAGGTCCCTCCAAGTTGAAGTTTCAGTCTTTGTCATGTCAGCCACTCCCTAAAATTCAATTTTGGCTGCAAATTTGCTGATGCTAAACTTTATGTTATAACTTATTGCTGTCAATGTTGAGCAATATGTGCCCCAGGTAGGCTCCAGGAGTATTCTGCTCATTGCTGGCTGTCAAGCCATTGATCATTGCCTTTGAGTCCAGTGGTCCAGCCAATTTTTTACTATATAGCAGTTCATTTGTCTAGTTCATAGCTCCTTAGTTTCCAAATGTGAATACTGTGGGTGATGAGGTTAAAAGCTCTGTGTACTGGAGCTGGCTGAGATGAGTTAATTTTCTTCACCCCTAGGGTGCTGTGTTATAAATTCGTGACTAAAGCAGTGTTGATAACACACCAATGTATTCGCTATTGCCGAACCGTGCTTGCACAGAATTAAGGCCTTCTCCGTTTCTCACTCTGCTCTCCCTGCAGTGAGTAGGCTGGGGGTGGGCAAGAGCCTGGGAGAGGTCATAACTGGGACAGCTGACCTGAATGGACCAGAGGGATATTCCAGGCCACATACACATCACATTCAGGAGGATCAGTGACAGTAGTGTCTGAACCAGGAACTTTTCTGCCACTGAATTTTACTGCCCTTTCTCTAAAGTGACCAGAGGGAGAAAGAAGGAAGGAGAAGGGAAGAGGACAGAGGAGGAGAGGGAGAGGGGAGGAAAGAAAGAGAGGAGAGAAGGGGAGAGGGAGGACAGATTTGGAGAGGGGGCAATGGAGGAAGGTTGGAGGGGAGAGGAGAAAGATGGGGGGGCGGGGAGAGAAAGGGAATCCAGACAAAGGGACTAGAGAGCGAGGTTATGTGAAGAAAGTTGTTTCCAGTTTCCATTTCTATTGTCAGGCGTTCCTTCTAGCCTCCTGCTTTCTAGACTCCTGAAGGAAGTTCCTTCTTCAGAAGGCATGCTTGTGATCTTCAGTGCTGCCTTCAATCTTGAAAAAGTTTCTGTATTTCAGTGCAGAATCACAAGCAGTCTGGCTCCCACATTGAAATGGAAGACTCAGAACTTAGCGATCTTCAGAAAGAGAGTTGCATTCAAGGAGAAAGCAACAATATGAAATCATAATTTATTGATGATATTTCTGAAAGGTTTACGTCAATCTCTGCACTTTAGAAATCTTGTTTTGGAAGCGTGTTATTCTGTACATCGTGTTGATGTTTTGGGACTCCTGTTCTGGAAACCTTAACCACAAGCTACTGTTGGAGATTATCACTGTCTTTGGACCTTAGTAACGTGCAGTGTGGCAGTTCCCATGTTCTCAGTAGAATTCTTACTCTCAGTTACAGAGAGAACAATTTTGCTTTCACAAAAATATGAGTTCTTTACTCAGCAGTTGTGTTCTTTTCTCAGCTATCTCAGGTCTTTGAGGAGAAAAATGCCCTCTCCCTCCAGCTGCGTGGTAGCAGTCGGAACATCTGTGAGAGCCATCAGCACTACGATGAGGTTCTGAACCGCTGCTTGGTGCTTGAGAGGCAGCTCCAGGAGCTGCAGTCTGCAGACAAGGGCATGGTAAGGTGGTCTTTTTGGTGCAAGGGAGGGAAAAAATTATTGCAGATGGTTCCACTAACTGTGCAGCATTGTAGCTACTTTCTATCCTCTTTATTCAGTGCTATCTGCCATACATTCATGCTTTCTTTCAGGAGTTGTTTGCAACAGATGCTGCTCCAGGAGCACCCCAAGAAAAGAATGAGCCTCAGAGAGGCAGTTACACACCAGAACTGCAGGAGTTGCAGCTGAGGTAAAGAAAGCCTGAGAAAACAGGAGTGGGAATGTTAGCCCTGATGGAGGTCTTTGGGCTAGTGATGAGCCTATTTCTGTTACTCTCTGTCAGAGTGTTGGAAAAACTCTGTTCCACACTAGGACCTAGTGGAAGTGGAGGAACTGTTATATGCACTTGACAGCTGTCGTTAGTTATCTCTTTGGATAGAACCTCAAAAAATGAAGAGACAACATGCAGCAGTAATTCCAGTTGACCATCACCAGCCAAACCAGCATCTTTGATTTGATGGGCTGGGACCTTAGTAACTGCTTAAGTGTATCAATGGCTAACAGCCTTGAGACCTAGCACATGATTTCCTTGTAACCTTCTGGAACTAAGACCTAGCACATGATTCCTCATACCCTTTCAAAATAATTTTCAGTAGGTGGGGCCATGGATGACAGAGCCAAGGAACTCCTTCCAGATGTGACACAGAAGCTTAAAGAGATTTATCTTCTCTCTTGCTTTCCAAATAATTTAAATATGTTAATAGAAGATTATTAAGTCTTCTGTGTGAAGTGGAAGGGAATTGGAGTCAGTTCACATACTGCATCAGTGAATACAACAGAAACAGAATAATCCATGAATTAGCCCTTTTTTGGTATATGCTTGGTTATTTTCTGACAGGTTGTCCGAAACAGAACATTTACATAGCAGCACAAAGCAGGATCTGAGGTATTTAGAGGACCAACTGGAGGAAGAACGGGACCATCGTCTTGCTGTAGAGGAGGCGCTCTCTGCAGCACAGGATCAGATCAGGAGGTGAGGGAGCTTGAGCAAACAGGCAGTATCACCATAAAAGTATGGTGATCCTAGCTCTGTGTTCATCTGCACTTCATTACATCCTTGTCGAATGTCACTGGGGGCATAGAAATGACTATACCATGTCTATCACAGAATGGTTGAGGTTGGAAGGGACCTCTGGAGGTCATCTGGTCCAACACCCCTGCTCAAGCAGGGCTACCTAGAGCCAGTTGCCCAGGACCATGTCCAGATGGCTTTTGAATATCTCCAAGCATGAGGACTTCACAACCTCCCTGGGCAACCTGTGCCAGTGCTCAGTCACCCTTACAGTAAAAAAATGTTTCCTGATGTTCAGGCTATCTTTCAATTGTAGACAAAGATAGAATGAGATAACTGACTAGACATTAAGACAAATTCTGACTAGAAATGAGATGCCAGCTTTCTCAATGAGTTTAAATTAACTGCTGGAAAATATAATTTGGAGACTGGGAATTGGGTGAAGGCAGAAAAGGAGTTTTCATACTTCCAGGGGATTTGGCTCCTCAGTAAGCACCTGTCTGTCATGGGCAAAAGACTCTTGACTTGAAGAATGTCACTCAATTTTAGTGTATTGCCAATTAACATAAACTTTAAATTAATTTGGGTATTGAGAAACAATTAAACACTTAGGGAAAACGCTTCCCCCCGCCTTTCCCAGGCTCACCTTCAGTCTAGACACCCCTCCTCCCCCCTTCCTAGTATCCAGTCCAGTTGTTTGCACTGCACATTACACTCAGGCAAAGGGCAGTGTAGGAGGCTGGGGTCAGTATGTAGTGATTTCTCTCTGCTGCTCTTTGTTTCTTACTCATTTCCTCCTTCCTCTAGCAGGTACCACCCTTTGTTAAATATGTTTGAGCAGAGGCACCATATGCTCTTCTGGTTGTAGTTTTGGCACACAGTGAGGCATCATCCATTGCCAAGCCAGCTGGAACCAGCTGTGACTGGTACGGGGCACTTCACGGCCTCCTGCCATACAGCTCTCCCTTGCAACTCCCTGTTACCAAAACCTTGCTGTTTATACCCAATACACTGTGTATCTCAGGTTACTTGACAGATGCCCTTATAGTCAGCAGAGAAAAGGAGGCTGACCTAGACTAGATGTTAGGAAGTGAGTCACATGTTAGAAATGCCTATTTCTCTTCATTGATTATAAAAGTGGGGTTTATCATGTAACTTGATTGTAGGCACTTGTGCTGTGCATTTCCTGGTAGTTAGAATAAACCTCACTATTGGAGTCTTTTACATGGAAACAATGGCTTTCTTCTGACACATATGCTGATTCAGCCAAAAAATAATGGTCCGTATGGAAGAATTCTGGATGAAGTTCCCTGGTAATTGCTACACAACTCAAACAACTGTAGCCCTTCTAGCATTAAAGTCTATGAAAGCCTCCTACAACTGATTTCACTTCACTAACTAATGCTAGCCCAAATATTTGACAGTGCTGCTTCTGCATTTCATCCTTTAATAGTATCTTATCAATCTTGAATATCTGTCACTAGAAAATAGTTAGCAAGAACCAGCACTATTGGGACCAGAGCTGGCTTCCAAAACAATTTCATAGAATTTAAAATATACAGTTACATCATCTGCCCTGGCTTCTTTCAAGTCACACACTATGAAATTTCACTTGAAAGCCCCCACGTAGAACACAGAGACCTCAGTTAAGTTAAAGAGTTTGAAATTCCTGAAAGACAAAAGGAAAAAACTAGCACTAAAAAAATCATGAGTTTTGAAGTGACAGGATATAAATTAGGTAAGAAAGGACTCCACTGCCAACAGCTGAATTGTCCTTTCTACTGGAAAGGAATGGTAATCTGCACATCATGCAGTATGGAAGTTTTACTTTTCTCTCTGACTATGGCTATGACTATGGACACAGGAAGTGGCTGGCACTGAGCAAGTGTAACTTGTATAGAAATCACAATATGCCTACTCTGTTATGGTTTCACCAGCCTCCTGGTGGAGGAAGGAGGACTACTGCTAGTTGGATCACCCAGTCATAGAATCATAGAGTAGTTTGGATTGGAAAGGACCTTTTAAAGCTCATCCAGTCCAACACCCCTGCTGTGGGCAGAGACATCTTCAACTAGATCAGGTTGCTCAGAGCCCCGTCCAACCCGACCTTAATGTTTCCAGGGATGGGGCATCTACCACCTCTCTGGGCAACCTGTGCCAGTGTTTCACCACCCTCATTGTAAAACATTTATTCCTTATAGCTAGTCTAAATCCACCTTCTTTTAGTTTAAAACCATTCCCCCTTGTCCTATCGCAATAGGCCCTGCTAAAAGATTTGTCCCCACCTTTCTTATAAGCCTCCTTTAAGTACTGAAAGGCTGCAATAAGATGTCCCCGAAGCCTTCTCTTCTCCAGGCTGAATAACCCCAACTCCCTCAGCCTTTCTTCATGGGAGAGGCATTCCAACCCCCTGATCATTTTTGTGGCCCTCCTCTGCACCCGCTCCAACAGATCTATGCCTTTCTTGTGCTGAGCAGTTCTCCTGCTTAGCTTGAGCTCAGGGGCACTACAGTTGTACAAATGAAACCCGTTCTTGTCAAGTGAGGTCATGGCTTGCTTGCAATGGTTGGTTACTTTTTGAAGAAATACCTTCTTTCCTAAGCTTGTCTACAGTATTGGTTTGGGGCATCATAAGAAACTGAATTTAATTTCATGTTTTTTGTGGCAGGTTGCGGTCAAGCGAGTGGACATCTTCCTTAAGTGATAGCATTGATATGACTCCAGGTCATGAGCATTCCTTGCTGATTGACTCCATGGATAATAATTTCAGCAAAGTAAGAATTTACATTCACAGCTGTCAATGATGTGAGCCCTGGCTGATGCAAGAAAATGTGAACTGAAAACTGTGAACCTATAGCAGCTAAATCTTCCTGTAGGCACATTTAAATCTGTTTGGGTTTGTGTAGGTTTCTGCTCTTGTCTTGCTGTTTTCCATGCCAAAAGCCACATACTGTTCTGATCATGGCTCTGCTACAGTCTGCGTAAGCAGGCTAAATTTCAGAGGTCACTAAAACGTAGGCCAGCATTGTCTGTGCCTAAAATGTGGCTCCAGGTTCCTTGTGGAATATTCAAGGCCTCAGTGGTGAGCAAATAGGCAAAGTCTGTGCAAACCATGTGCAATCTCATGCATAAGAAGTATAAGTGTTACTGGCCCTAGCATCTGCGATGTCTGGAGAGTCTGCCCTTTTGTTTAGCAACCATCTCAGTTTTTCCTCACTATGTCAGTCAGGCTGGGAGCTGAAGTGGAGAGCTGCTTTTTCACTGTACTGAATGACAGCCTGGCAGTCACCTGTGCTGTTTTGCTAAGGATGAAGCCCTGCTGAAGAGTTTGCCCTCTGGTCTTTTCCAGATTTGGGGGTGGTGCTCTCAAGAGCAGCATCAGCAGAATTACAGCAAGAGTCATAACTGGATGCTACTCTGTACTCATGCTTGGGGTTTGTTACTAGAATAGACATTTTTTTCTTTCTACTGGAACTTTGCCAGTAGATGTTACATGGTCTGAGGACTCCTGGAAGAGCCCCTGTAGCGTAAGCGGCTTGTTCATCAGCTCCAGAAGTCCTTTCAGTTGCAAGGGTGAAAGAAGGCAACAAATAATAATTTTCTTCTTCTGGGCCAGAGAGTGAATCAGGATTCCTAGTAGCTCGAGGCTTTAGCAGAAAAGTACCGTTAATCCATTTGTTTATATTTCACTCGGAGAGGCTAGTAATTCTTAGGGACCAAATGTTAGAGGGAGATGTTCTGCATTCTGTTGCCCTTTCTCAAGCAGAACGGAGAGAGCTGGTTCATGAGAAACCTGCAGAGAGTACGGGAAGGGGAATATTTCACTGAGGATTGGGTCTAGAGGTCGAATCTGACAGTGGAATGGGTTTGGGAAGGTTCATGCTCATTAGCTTAAACAAACTTATAGTCATGGTCTGGAGAGCTCTGGGTGAAGGCAGCTGGGGACATACCCATTCCTGGTACTGACTGGTCTCTTTTACTCTTCCAGACTCGGAATATCCTTGGACTACGACGTCTGTTATGCTCTCTCTTCCGTTCCCGGACCCACTTGCCTCTGCTAGTGGCCATGTATCTGCTTGCTCTCCATGTCCTGCTCTTCCTGTGCTTTACAGGCCACCTATGAACAGGAATAACAGCCTTTTCTTTAGCCACAGCCCTCTGTGTAATCCCTAGGCCTGCATTCCCTATCGACAGGGTAGCACTTCACCCAGCTGCCTTCTTTTTCCAAATCAGCCCTTAAAGAGCAGCTGCACCCAGCAACTTGCACCTAGGTTGCTTGCTGTCTAAGTATGCAGCAGCCAATGCTGATGCTTGGGATCTGTTTCCAGGACATCTGCCATTCCTTTGGTGTTCTTAAATGAGTGGTACATTCTCTGAGCCAGGATCCTCATGCTACAAGCTTCAAGGACAGCATCTGTTCCTGTACCTGAAGGTAGCACCACTCATTTTAGATAGTATTGTGCTGTGGTAGGAATAAGAAAAATATTCTTGAGTTGCCGCAGTACTTCAACACTTCCAGGAGCTGCAGGATCTTCTCCCTCTTAGACTGAATCAGTGAGTTGGGTTGGGGAAACCCTGTAGCTAGATATAAGAAAGAGAAGCTTCTTCCCTTTCTTCTATCCCTTAGATTTGTTCCATGGCTCAGCGCTGTTTGAAATGCATACCCTAAGGAAGTTGTGGACACTTTAAGGAACATGAATTGCATTTCAAAATCGTGTTTCCTGCTCAGTTGCATCTCCTGTTGAAGAAAGGCCAAAATTAGTATATCTGGACCTGCTGAGTATTCCATTTAAAAGGAATAGGAAACAAGAAACTTTCTAGCTCTGTTAATAACCTTGCTGTTATAGCATTTGTGCACCTCTCACAATGGAAGGTGCTTGCATACCTCTTGAAATGAGAGCAGCTATGCTCCTATGTTCTCGTCCACTGAACCCTTGTCACAAGATTAAACCTGTACAGGCTGTGTTAAAGGGTTCCATAATGTGGTATGTGGGCCCAAATCAAAGGCAGAAGCTCCAGAAATAAACTGTCCCCCCTATGCTGAGGAAGGGAATAGAGTTCTGAAACCTTCTGGCATCTCTGCTTTAGGAAAAGCCTGTTGTAGAAACCTAGTGCTGGTCTTTTGGGGTTTTTTGAATCTAAAGCAAACTGATGTAAATAGACTTGATCTTATAGGATATATGGAAAGCTGTGTTTTCTAAAGAACTCTGAATATGTCCTGGAATTGAGACTGCCCTCTTCCAACGGGAGAATGCTGAATGCAAAGAAGATAGTTCCAGTCAAGTTCCCTGTCAGAGACTGAGTGGTCATTCTGTTCAGAGTACTAGGCAGAAGGATTGTATCCGCCTCTTACTAGAGTATTAATAGTCACATTTTTCCCATGGGAAAGAGGTAGTTCTTTTGATATTGCTGGTAAACTAAGATTCTCTGGCTAGCGAACAAAGCCTGTTTGAGGATGGATTGATTTCATCACGGTAGCTAAAATAACTGGATCTCTTGTAGGTCCACAACATTGGCACTGTATATCCATTTGTACCCTTGATTATTTGTGTGGACTTCCTCAACTATATAAAATTCAGTGACCAAATACTTTGCCTATAGCTTCCTGAGGCATGTCGTCCTGTATATACAATAAAGATTATTTTTCAGATGGAATTTGTATAATGTTGTCATGTAAATGTCAGAGGTCTCTTGAGGGTATAGTGCTGCTGTATCATACCTTTTACAGGACCACTGTGGGACTGTAGGTCACTTTTGTGTACACTTCCTTGTATGTTGATTGCAGAAGCTGTTTCTTCATATTTTTTGAATGCCTACGGAGATGACCTTTTTCCCATATCTCACCTCTCTGTCAGCCTTTTTCAGCTTTTGCTGCAATGACAAAAGAAGGAAATACCACTTTAATAGTGAAAGCAATTCCAATAAAACAAGATCTGCTTGGGTTTACTTCTCTTTGCGTTTAGGCACACTGCACCCTAGAATCATAGAATCACTAAGGCTGGAAAAGACCTCTTAAGATCATCGAGTCCAACCGTCAACCCAACACCACCGTGCCCACTACACCATGTCCCTAAGCGCCACATCTACAACTCTTTTAAATACTTCCAGGGTTGGTGACTCAACCACTTCCCTGGGCAGCCTGTTCCAAGGCTTGACCGCTCTTTCAGTAATTTTTTCCTAATATCCAATCTAAACCTCCCTTGGCGCAACTTGAGGCCATTTCCTTTCGTCCTATCGCTTGTTACTGGGGAGAAGAGACCAACCCCCACCTCTCTACAACCTCCTTTCAGGTAGTTGTAGAGCGCGATGAGGTCTCCCCTCAGCCTCCTCTTCTCCAGGCTAAACAACCCCAGTTCCCTCAGCCGCTCCCCATCAGACTTGTGCTCCAGGCCCTTCACCAGCTTCGTTGCCCTTCTCTGGACACGCTCCAGCACCTCCATGTCCTTCTTGTGGTGAGGGGCCCAGAACTGAACACAGAATTCGAGGTGCGGCCTCACCAGTGCCGAGTACAGGGGCACGATCACCTCCCTGCTCCTGCTGGCCACACCAGTGCTGATACAGGCCAGGATGCTGTTGGCCTTTTTGCCGTTGGCCAGCACCCTCAGATCCTTTTCCTCTGGGCAGCTTTCCAGCCACTCTGCCCCAAGCCTGCAGCGTTGCCTGGGGTTGTTGTGGCCGAAGTGCAGGACCCAGCACTTGGCCTTGTTGAACCTCATACATTGGCCTCGGCCTATCGATCCAGCCTGTCCAGGTCCCTCTGCAGAGCCTTCCTACCCTCGAGCAGATCAACACTCCTGCCCAACTTGGTGTCATCTGCAAACTTACTGAGGGAGCACTCGATCCCCTCATCCAGATCGTTGATAAAGGTATTGAACAAGACTGGCCCCAAAACTGAGCCTTGGGGAACACCGCTCGTGACCGGCCACTAACTGGATTTAACTCCATTCACCACCCTGTTAAGAGTTGTGCAACCTCAGGAAAGACACAGGAGTTAGCAACAGCAAGCTGGAAGCATGCTACTAACTTAAATGGGACTAGTTAAAATATACTGTCCTCTTTCATCTTTCTGTAGCCAAAGACAGGTACCTTTGTTTATATTCACTACTACAATCCACCACCACCACTAGAACAAAAGCTAGTAATGGGGTGTTGTAAGACCAATGTACAATGTTTACACTGTATTTAATAGGAGCAAGAATTACAAGCAAAATATGTTTCCTTAAAGCCTATGATGCAAGTTTTCCTGAACTGAAGTAAGAAGCTTTTGCTGGTTCAGAGACATTTAAATATTTTATACCTTCAGATGGAACAGTTACAGCTTAGATTAAATATATAAATAAATAAAATAAAACCTCAGAAGGAACTCCTGATCTGATAATCATAGTTTGGCCTAACAGCTTTCTGGTTTGACCTAATGAAAGATGTGGCATTTTAGCTGATGTTTCCTGTTTCAAACATATCAACTTCTTGTTTCTTCTCTGTTTGATGGACCTGTCCTGCCTAGTTTTTTGATCTATCTGCAATAGCATCTGAGAAGGAGATCGACCGATGGAGCTGTGCTCTGCCATCTCTGGTACACACAAGCCAGCTCAGCATGGCCACTGCTGAGGCAGGTCGAGGATCTGTTTTTGTACCAGGGGAAGGCAGCGTTACAAGGGATAGGGAGGAGTGGAAGCAGGTTACCGCACAGACCTGTAAGAGGAACTCCTCCTTACCCTCTCAGCTACCTTTACAGAATGGGTATGAGGCTCTGGGTATGGTAGACAAAGCGCATGATGAGATAGAAGGGGAGGAACCTATGCAAGTACTCTCACCAAGGTCAGATCAACCAACCCCTTGCAACAAGAGCTGCGTTAAGACCAGTGCTGAGAAGAAACAACCGTGAGTTATGGTCATAGGTGACTCCCTCCTGAGCAGAACGGAGGCACCCATTTGCAGACCAGACCCTCTTTTCAGGAAAGTTTGCTGCCTCCCTGGGGCCCG
The DNA here is from genome assembly GCF_964195595.1 of Calonectris borealis. Classification (NCBI taxonomy): domain Eukaryota; kingdom Metazoa; phylum Chordata; class Aves; order Procellariiformes; family Procellariidae; genus Calonectris; species Calonectris borealis. The sequence continues at coordinate 107,172 of NW_027441551.1, forward strand.
AATCAGGGATGTCACCAGATGACTGAGTTTAGTAAAGCCTTTGGACTGTTACCCACTCTAGCTCTTTCATGTGGGTACTAATGATGTTTCAACAGGAAGACCAAGTTTCGAAAGAGATTTCAGGGCCCTGGGAAGTATGCTAAAAGATTCAGGAGCACAGGTAGTATTTTCCTCAATCCTCCCAGCAATGGAGAGAGACACTGGAAGAAACAGGTGTGCCTAAGATATCAATACCTGGCTCCAGGACTGGTGCCTCCACCAGAAATTTGTTTTTTATAACCATGGGAGAGTCTTTAAAATACAAGGTATGCTGGGGCCTGACAGGATCCACCAGTCCTGATGGGGGAAATGCATCTTTGCTTGTAAACTGGCAGGACTCATTGAGAGGGCTTTAAACTAGAATCAGTGGGGATACCAACAGGAAAGCTGAAGGGAAGCCAAGGCTTGGCATGGCATCAGCTGAGGGTGACAATGCTAATGGGAGCATTTAAGGTGCTCCAGGGAGCACTGAGGGCTTAGGAGCACATCTGAAATGCTTGTACATCAACACATGCAGTATGAGAAACAAACAGGATGAACTGGAAGCGTTGGTCAGTTCCCAGAGCTATGATATCATTGGTATTACTGAGATTTGGTGGAGTGAGTCCCACGACTGGAGTGCTGGGATGGAGGGCTATAGGCTGTTCAGGAGGGGTAGGCAGGGCAGGCGAGGTGGAGGAGTTGCACTATATGTAAGGGAGAGGTTTGACTGTACAGCCCTTACAGTTAGGAGTGATGGGGTTGAGAGCTTCTGGGTGAGGATTAGGGGGATGGAAAACAAAGCAGATGTCGTAGTGGGTGTCTACTATCAACCACCCAGCCAGGATGATAGCACTCATGAGTTATTCTATAGGCAATTAGGATAAATCTCTGGATCAGTAGCCCTTGTCCTTATGGGAGATTTCAACTTCCCAGACATCAGCTGGGAATTCCATACTGCTGTGATGAGCAAGTCTGGGAAATTCCTGAAGTTTGTGAAAGATAACTTCTTGTCACAAGTACTCAGTGAGCCAACTAGGAAAGACACCCTCCTAGACTTGTTTTTTGTGAATAGAGAAGGGCTCATGGGAGATGTGATGGTAGGTGGCTGTCTTGGCCACAGTGATCACGAAATAGTTGAGTTTAAAATTTTTGGTGTAATGAGGAAAAAGGTCAGCAGAGTTGCTACCCTGGATTTCAAGAGAGCAAACTTTAAGCTATTCAGGGAGCTACTTAGCAGTGTCCCCTGGGAATCTGCTTTTGAGGGTTTAGGAGTCAGTGAGTGCTGGTCAGTTTTTAAGCAGCACCTTTTAGAAGCACAGGAGCAGGCAATTCTACTGTGTCAAAAGTCAAGCAAGCAGCACAGAAGACCGCTTCGCTGAACAGGGAACTCCTCGTGGAGCTCAAGAGGAAAAAGGAGTTGTACGATCTCTGGAAGCGAGGTCAGGCTTTGCAGGAAGATTACAGAGCCATGGTTTGCATATGCAGCGAGACGACACGAAAGGCCAAATCTGACCAGAGTTGAAACTGGTCAGTGTTGTATCAGACAACAAGAAAGGCTTCTTTAAACTCCATTAATAGCAAGAAAAGGTCTAAAGAAAACATCGGAGTGATCCTTGTTGAAGATGGTCACCTGACTAATAGGGATGAAGAAAAAGCGGAGGCGCCCAATAATTTTTTTGCCTAATAATCTTTAACAATAGTCTTTAATAATATTGATAGACCTTGGGCTGCCTGGTCCCCTGAGTCAGACGACGAGGAGTGCAGGAACAGTGACTTTCCATTTGCGCACACTAAAATTGTAAGGGACCAGCTGTATCAGCTGAATGTTCACAAGTCCATGGGGCCTGACGGGATTCACCTCAGAGTACTGAAGGAGCTAGTGGATGTTATGGCAGGACTCCTCTCGATCATCTACCAAAGGTCTTGGGCGTCTGGGGAGGTCCCCCCTGACTGGAAGCTAGCCAACGTTATTCCAATTTACAAGAAGGGTGTGAGGGAAGACCCAGGAAACTACAGACCTGTTAGTCTAACCTCAGTTCCTGGAAAAATTATGGAGAAGATCATACTGAAAGACATTTAAAGAACAACACGATCATCAGGCACAGTCCCGTGAACACAGGTTCACAAAAGAAAAGTCCTGTTTAACTAATTTGATAACCTTCTATGATAAGGTAACTGTTTTAGAGTGGGTTTCGAGGATTCCTTTAGAAGGTGAGCACACATAGACAGACTATAAGGAAGGGGAAAAGCAAGCACTTTATTAACTACAATCCTGCATTACACTAAGCGTATTTTGCAAAGCGATTGTCTTACCAACCCGAGGCCCATGAGAAAGATGAACCATCCGTACATTCTTGTATTGTCTTGTGCCGCGAACTCAGCCCAGCAGTCGGTAGGTGCCAGCTTTACGTGGGCATCCCCACGGAGGCAACGGTGACCTCGCTGTACACCGGCCCACTGTTCTTCGGGAAAGTCCCGGTATTTATACATTTGCAAAGGAAACGGGTTTCAAGACACATGATCAGCAGGTGCCGAAACACGCCTCGATTGGCAACTCTCAACATAGGGAGCCTATGGCGCATGCGCTTGCTGATCAGGCACACTGCATGAGCCATAGCCACCTCGTCTATTGGTTTGTAGGCCCTGTTCACACGACATATTACCATGGTCCAGCATTTACGTATTAACCTATACTCAAGCCAACAGCACAATGTAACAAAGCAAGCAAAATTATACATTGTGCTTTATATTTCTTCATTATTGCACGTCTTCCACATCCTTCACGCCCTCCCCTAATGTTTTCTCAACTTTCCTTACCCTTCTGTATTCAGCATTTTCACACAATAGACAATAAACCGTCTGTTTTCTATGCTGACTGCGGTTTTCTTAGCTATCTATTTCTCACCCAGTGTCCATCCATGGACCAAAATCCCATCTTTTAACCCTTCTGTATAAAGTAACCCACTTAGTGGATCAAGGGAAGGCAGTGGATGTAGTTTTTCTGGATTTTAGTAAGGCTTTTGATATTGTCCCTCACAGCATCCTTCTGGACAAGTTGTCCAGCTGTGACATGATCAGGTACGCAGTACGTTGAGTGAAGAACTGGCCGAACGGCAGGGCTCAAAGTCTTGTAGTGAATGGGGCTACACCTGGCTGGCGACCAGTCATCAGTGGTGTTCCTTAGAGCTCAATTCTAGGGCCAGTTCTGTTCAATAATTTTATCAATGATCTGGATGCAGGAGTTTGCTGGTGATAATAAACTAGGAGGTGCTGTTGACTCTCTCGAGGGACAACAGGCCTTGCAGAGGGATGTAGATAGATTGGAGCATTGGGCAATCATCAATGGCATGAAATTTAACAAGACCAAATGCCGGATTCTGCATCTGGGACAGAGTAACACCAGGCACAAGTATAAATTGGGAGAGGAGTGGCTGCAGAGCAGCCCTGCAGAAAGGGATCGGGGGTGCTGGTTGGCAGCAGGCTCAATAGGAGTCACAGTGTGCCCTGGCAGCCCAGAGGGCAAACCACATCCCGGGGTGCATCAAACACTGCACAGCCCGCCGGTCAAGAGAGGCGATTATCCCGCTGTATTTAGCGTTGCTCCGGCCTCACCTTGAATACTGTGTGCAGCGCTGGGCCCCACCGTTTGAGAAGGATGTGAAGGTCCTCGAATGCGTCTAGAGGAGGACAACAAAGCTGGTGAAGGGCTGGAAGGCATGTCCTATGAGGAGCGGCTGAGGACTCTGTGTTTGTCTCGTTTGGAGAAAAGGAGGCTGAGGAGCGACCTCATTGCTCTCTGCAGCTTCCTGAGGAGGGGACATGGAGAGGGAGGTGCTGAGCTCTTCTCCCTGGGATCCAGTGATAGGACTTGTGGGAATGGTTCAAAGCTGCATCAGGGGACGTTCAGACTTGACATTAGGAAACACTTCTTTACCGAGAGGGGGGTCAAACCCTGGAACAGGCTTCCTGGAGAGGTGGTCAATGCCCCATGCCTGTCAGTGTTTAAGAGGCATTTGGACATTGCCCTTAATAACATGCTTTAACTTTTGGTGAGCCCTGAAGTGGTCAGGCAGTTGGATTGGATGATCGTTGCAGGTCCCTTCCAGCTGAACTACTCTATTCTATTCTAAACCCTGTATATCTTGCCATTGTGTCGAATAGAAATGAATACTCTAGGAGCTTTTCTTGCTTCACTTGACTCATTCAGAAAGAAAGTAATTTTGGTTTGAGATTTTTATCTAGTGTCAAACTAGTGTGATTCATGCTTCTCATTCCAAAATTGTGCACTTCCCACCAGTAAGCAATGTACCAAAGAGTTTGATCTGTAAGTGCTTAGGGTTCTTTAACTACATGCTTTCCCTCTTCCTAGTTCAAACTATTTACTTTTTTTTTTTTTGGTCCTGGAAGAGCTTTCATTTATGTATATATGTGTGTGTGTATGTCTGTGTGTGATTATATATATTTTTAATTGTGCTGTAAAGTACTGAGTCAAGTTTCATAACAAGTTCTGTAAGCAGTATCTTGCTTTCTTTGGATCTCATTGTAATTGTCAAGCCCAGGGGTTCAGAGTTTTAACTTTTTTGTACTTTTATGGCAGAATGATTTTTTGGAAGAGATGAAAAAGGAGATCACAACCGGTTTTTGCACACTAAGAAATGTAATTGTGCCCCATCAAGCACGACTCATGGAGCCAGCAATTTGTATCCTGGGTATACGCCTTGTCGGTGTCCCAGAGCACAGGCAGCATGCAAGGGAATTGCAGCGCACTAGGGCAGGTTTTGGTACTCGTAGCTTGAGCAGAGTTGGGGGCTGGGACGCAGGAAGTGAAGAGAGCTGAAGTTAAAACAGGAACTCGGAGCACACAGCAATCCAAAAGCTGTCGCTAGCAACAGGTGCCTGAGCAAAAAGCAGCAGGTTTGCCAGCAGGAGCTGGTGAGTCTTTTAAGGTAAGAAAGCTGAGTGGGTTTTGAGAGTGGAAAGTGAGAAATGACAACAAAAAAATGTAGGGTTTTGGTGAGCAAAGAGAAGTCCTTCCTAACCCAGCATGTGTGAGTTGATAGTGCTCGGCATTTGCTTCTCAGTCTGTTCTTTGGTCATCGTCGTTGCTCTTGTGTTTGAGGCTCTAAAGAACCATGTTTACAAATCAACCCGCACAACCGTGCTAAGCCCTATATTTGTGCTGTAGTGGATGCTTTCAAGGGGAAAAATGGGACAAACTAAAGGGTTGAGCTGCTACTCTGGCTGATATTCCTCATTATAGAGGATGTCTGGAGCCTTGTGGTGTGATTACAGTCTGTGGTTTGTCATGTTCCCAAGATGCATGGTGGGTAACTTTGGAGAGTAGGTGGTCAAGAACCATTTACAGGATTTAAAACCCTGAACCACCTGCATTTGAGCTAGCTGCTCAAATCAGCTGCCGTGTTGAACAGTTCTGTGCTAGCTGGTTATTGCTGCTGTTTTATCATTAACAAAAATGAGCAACAAACTTCAAAAATCTTTGGAGTGAGAGATGCTAATAAATCAGGGAGGGGAAAAGAAGATGAAAGGTATTGTTAGATTGTGCTATGTTGTCCACATGAGCCTTCCTGCTTCCCCTGCTTCTATTTGCAATTAGCTATATTCAGTTTGTTATAAGATTGCTGTCAGTGCATACAAGCACAGCGAGTATGTCACCGACCTGCTGTGTTCTGGAGTATGACAGCTTTTTTTTTTTTTCCCCCTGAGGCAGCCTGGGGACGGCCTAAAGCCAGATCTTCACAGTAAATCTGCCTTGCTTCTACATCCTCTCCCATAGCTAACTATCTGGCTTTTGTTTAACAAAAGAAAGACTCATCCCTGCTGTGCTCTTTTAGTTTTGTGTCGTCTTTGCTCCCTGGTCTTACAGTGCTGGTGGTCTAGACAATTGGTAAGGGCAGCTTGAAACTGCACTGAACAGTGCACTGAACTGAACTAGAAGGTTATCCACTTAACAGCTTTTTGTGTTGTACAATTAATTACTTGTTCAGCATAAACGTTTTGCTTGCACAGAAAGCAACTGTTCTGGGCACTTGGGGCCAGTTTGTAGGCTACTGTATGGCTGTGGGATTGAGGAGTTAGTGCTGTTGAGAAGCACGTAATAAAAGCATGCTGTTAAACGAGGATCCATCACAAAGCAGTTTTCCCTCCTGTTGGTTTGTTCACAGGTTTATGTGATGTTTGCAGTGATGTGAAACAGGGCTCAGCAGCCCAGTCTTTGCTGCACATTCTGTTCAGTCTTTCTTTCTGCCCCAGTGAAAAGCTGCTCTAGGCAACAGTAAGAACAATTTGGGGCTCCTTAACACCACAGGCGGTAATAGGTGGTGGGACGTGAGAGCTCTGCTGAGAAAGATTGCTCTGTTGTGCAGGGGCAGGCAAGCCGTGTAATCTTTCTTCTGTGTCTCTTTTTGTAGAAACTGTGTTGTTTGGGAGGGGCTTTTTCACCATCTTTTTTCACAGTCACCTTGAAAATGAAATGGAGGAGTTTTACATTTCACATTACTTTTATTTAACTTCCTCTTCCTGGGTCTGTCACTTCCTCCAGGCCTCTTTGGACAGCCTGTACAAGCTGTACTGCCGCAGCTTCAGCCTTTTCAGCCCTGCACACTTAATGATTTTAGCCCCATTTCCTGTTTTTACCATATCTCAGACAAACATCACACAGCGTACTGTACCAGCACTGTCAGAACAGCATACAGCTTTTCTCTGAACCTTCTCTAGCACACTAGGCAGTGATTAAAAGGTTGGAAAACAGACAAGAGCCACAAGGAGTCCAACCTCGGGTAAATAAGCATTGTGTCATGGTGGCAGAGCAAGCCATGGCCTTTAGTGGTGTGCCGTGACTGTGCTTAACAGAAGGGAGGTTAAAGCAGGGAACAGTCTCCCACAGCACAGAAAATGAATGTATGTTGGAAAACCAGAATCTGGTAGTTGGATGCTAGCACTAATTTACATTAAAATAAGGTGTGCATTTTAACTGTGGAGTCAGTGTGCATGAAGATGGTGGTTTACACTTAAAATCCCTGTGTGTTTTGCTGAAAGAGGTGCTGGGGCTTAAGAGTAGCTATTTTGGGGTGCCCTATGCTGTATGAGGGACAGAGAGATCAGCAGGGCAGATGGCCTGCAAGGGTCCCTTCCAGCCCATTATGCCATGACTGCTGTGGTCTGACATGCCCATGGCTGTGAGCCAGCAGCGCTCACATGCTGGGCTCTGGGTGATACCGTGTCCTCCTTGTGCAGATGTGGAAAGCAACCGTGGGACATGACGTGTCAGTGAAGGTTGAGAATCAGGGAGATGACTGGGACACTGACCCTGATTTCGTGGTGAGTGTCTGGTGTGGTAACACGTAATATCGATGCTGGTGGTAGTGGTGTGAAGGGTTCACTGGCCCTAAGCATGTGCTGGTCAACTGGGCTGGGGCTCGGGGCTCGGCACGGCATGCAGCACTGCTGGGTTGCGCAGGATCAGCCAAGTCCCACCAACCCCTCGCAGGTATTGTCTGTCTAAGCCATTTCTGACCTGTATCTATATTTAGTCTCCAGAACTTCCTACATCACTGTACCCCACCTCTGACTACAAGTAATATAATATAATACTAATACATAATAATACATACTAATATATATATAATACTAATAGGCTTAAGGAGTATAGAATATCTAGTTTCTTTTAAACCTGCTCCCTGGTAACTTCACCAAGTCCTCCCCACAACTTACAAGAAATAGCGAAGACTTGTACAGGATTCCAGCATTGCCCTCATTTGTCTTTTTTCCAGATGGAAGAATCCTACTCTATTTATGGTCACCTTGTGCAGATGCAGTTCCATGCCTCTAAATAGCCTTGTTGTCTATCTAGTCCAATTCTTTAGGTGAGACGGTGAGAGAAGGGCTCAGCCTGTGGGAACTCCATGCATTCATACAGTGTCATGATTTTCATTTTCTATTTGATTCTCTTTTCCTTTCCTAGTAAGTCACTCACACTTTGGCTTTTTGGCCAATTCTGTATTTGCTCCTCTTCTACATAATGGCACATAATTCCATCTTTCGTACTCCTTTCTGAATGGTAAATATTCTGGAACCATGATTGTGCAGATATAATTAAGATTTTTTTTTTCCATATGCTTTACTTCTTAACTTATTGATACTAACCTTCACTTACAATTTCGCCACCCACTGATTTGGCATCACAAGATTTTTCTGCACTGCTTTGTCTCCTATATTTGGTTAACCTAAACAGTCCTTTACTATCTCAAGACATTGACATCTCATTCTTCATACCCTTTTTCTAAACCTCTTTTAGGAGCACACAGCACAGCAAAAGTCCTGCTCCTCCTGGCACCAAGGAGTGCCAGCCGTGCTTTACAGCCACAGGTCTCTCTGAGCTCTGTTGAGATTTTGGTTTCCTTTCCAAGATAGTTTCTTGATGGACAGTCTCTTCTGTTACACAAGCGTCCTATGTTTTCGAGGTTTGGTCTTGCCTAGTTATTTCCAGAAAGAAATTCTGGTTTGGGACAGAAAAGCAAGTCCCTCCTCAAAGTTCCAAATTATTGTTTTAAAAAAATTCTATGCTGTCAATTTTTTTTGTTTGTTTTTACGTCATTTCTTCTATTTGTGGAAGCATTTTAAATAAGCCTGAACAGAGTAAGACTTTGTATTATTCTTTTATTCTATTTTGTATATACGTATTTTTAGCTTTACCTTATATTAGGAAAGAGTTTATTGATGCTTTGTTTTATCAAATACATGTTCAGACCTTCCAAAAGGAAGGCAAAACAAGTGCTGTCACAACAAAGCTGAGGCAGAACAGCGGACCTTGAGTGAAACGTTCACTTCAGTGTCTTCCAGTATTTTCCTAAACAATTTCCACAGCTTTTTTGTTTGCTAGCTCCTCCCTGAGGAAGAGGGATGGAGTCTCCAGCAGCCTCACGACCTGTCGCCGCGGCCGTCCCGGTCCGCGGACCCGCCGTTCCCGTGCGCCCGGCCCCGCAGGACGGCGGTCGCCAGCGGGGATGGGGCGCCCGGGATCCCCGGCCGTCCCCGCTGCGGCTTGCCCGCCGCCCCCCTCCCGTCCGTGCCCGGCAGCCGTCCTCGTCTCTTCGCCCGCCCCGGCCCAGTCGTCCGGGCTCGCCCGGGGCCAGGCCCAGCCCGGCGGAGATGCACCGAGCGCCGTCCTCCGGGGGCGCGGCGGGCGGTGCTCGGGGGGCCGGGGGACAGAGCCCCGTTTCTCCGGGGCAGGCGGGCCCCAGCTGACGGCTGCGGTTCGCTCTGCAGAACGACATCTCCGAGAAGGAGCAGCGCTGGGGAGCCAAAACCATCGAGGGATCCGGACGCGCCGAGCACATCGAGTGAGTGCGGCCCGGCGGGGCGCGGGGGGCAGCGGGCGGGCGGCCCGAGCCGCGCTGCGGGCGGGGCCCAGCCCCCGTCCGCTGCGGCTCCGACAGGCGTCTGGGGACCGGGAGCTGCGGGCGGGCCGTTACCGCGGGACGTCCCGTGAGGCGAAGCGGCAGCGCCGGCCGAAACCAGCCAAATAAGGGCTTGTGGGCAGCGGGGCCGCGGCGGGGGCGGAGCGGCCCGGGGGGGGGCCTGGCCCGCCGTCCCGCGCCCGCCCGCGCCCGCCCCGCGCTGCCCGCCGGGGCCGTGGGGTGTGGGGGGCCGACGGAGCTTTCCTGGCGCTGCCGGCTGCCCGGCGGCCGCCCTCAGGCTCCTCCCTCGGCGCCCCTCTTCTGGGGCCCCTCTTTTGGGGCTTTTCGCTTGGGGTACACCTCCGGCCCAGAAAGCAGCGGGGTGGCAGGGGAGTGGAGACCTCGCCCCGGGCGAGGAGCGCCTTGGGGCTGCGCTGCCGCCCCCCGCCTGCCCGCCTGGGCTCTGCCAGCTGCATCCAGGCTCTTGGTTTGAGATGCTGATGTGGCACCGAGGCAAAATTCACAGGCCGCCTGCGATGCTGCGAGAGGTTAACTTTCAAGTAGGTCCAGACAGCCGCTGTCCCTGTGGCAAAGACTTCCTGCTCCTTCCGCCTCCAAAGCTGACCCTGTCCAGCAGCTCCCTTGGGACATCCCAGTACTGCTCTGCACAGTGTGGCTAGAGCAGCATACAGAAAAAGGAAAGTGTGGGCTCCTGTTGAAGACAGGATGTAGCCCTGAATGGGGGCTGCAGGGTGGGAGCTGGATGCTCAGCACCCGCTGAGCCTACTGCTTTGGATCCTTCGCCAGCCCCCAGAGTAGCATCATCTGCCACAGTGCAGTGACTGCACGTGTGTGGCTACCACACAGAGGGGCCCAGTGTGGGCATACGGTGGCAGCTGGCCAGGTTTATGTCCGGCTCTGCGCTGGCCTCTGGCTGCTACAGTGGCACAGGGATACTCCAGCTGGCAGCATGGCATGGCTACAATGCCACAGTGACTTGCCCTGACTCTCTCTGTCTCACCAGCATCCATCAGCTGAGGAACAAGGTGTCAGAGGAACATGAGGTCATCAAGAAGAAGGAGCTGGAGACTGGCCCCAAGGCCTCCTATGGCTATGGGGGCAAATTTGGAACAGAGCGGGACCGAATGGATAAGGTAACAGTTGTAGAGGGCTTCCTTGGGCCCCAGTGGAAAAGTCTTTTTCTCATAAAGGAAAGAGCATCCCTGTTTTCCGGCCTGACCCTGAAGGGAGAGAATGGAGAGCTGGCACGGCTGCGCAGATTTCACACATGCAGGGGAGATAATCTGTCTCCAGGATCTGTTTGAACCCATTTGTATCATTTGTCTCTACAACTTCCTTGCAACACTCCCCTTTGCTGTGAAGAAGGACTTTCTGTGGCTTGTTTCAAATCTGCTGCATAACAGTTAAATTAGGTGCCTCCCTACTTGTTCTTGGACAGCTAATGAATAATAATTCCCTCCTCACATTCTCCGTTACAGACCTCTGTCATACCTCCCCAGGATGAAGCCCTAGTTCATATTCTCTGTTCTCACATCAAACCTATTTTATGTTTTCCAATAATCATCATCACGCTTCTTCCTGTACCTTTCAGCATTTAATACTTCTTTTTTTTCAGAAGTGAGATGATAAGATTGCAGTAGTATTCAATAAATGGGGTCACTGTGGGTGTGCATCATACCGGGATGGTAGGGTGAGAAACAGACGTTTCCAGGAGGCTAAAGTGGAGCAGCCATGCTCAGACCCTTCTGCCGAAGCAGAGTGCGGACATTTCTGTTGAGCAGCTCCTCGGCCTTCATCCAGTCTTACCAAGGATGTTGCAAGCATTCAGCCTCTGGCCCTTCTCCTGAGGAGTGTGTGCAATTCCTGGCCACACCACCTCCTGCAGGGAGCAGCGGGACCCTGGCCTGGCCTGTGGCAGGCGTAAAGGGTGATCCCAGCCAGCTCTGCTGACTCTCAGACACAGAGAATAGGGAGCAGGTGCCAGACCTGATGCTTGTGGTTTTTCGGTTGTGCATGCCTATCCGCACTTTTCTCCTCAGTTTCCCCATGTGAGTATCCACCACTCCACTGGCATTTGGGAGCAGCAGGTATTCAGCATCCCACGGTATGCAGGATGAGCCGGCAGTGCGGCTGCTTGTGTGGGGTGGCTGCCCTTGAAGCTGTATCACAGGTCTCAGAGCAGAGCTGATACTGGCAAAGGCTGTGCCGAAGGCATTGCCACCACCAGCACGGTCAATTTGGACCTCTCACCTTGCGGCTGCAAGCATCTTGGCAGCGGGGCAGAGCAACTGTGTGGTGCCTATGTCCCTGTCCACCCTGCCAGTCTGACCATGGGTGCTCATGTCATGCTGTCTCTCTTCTCAGTGTGCAGTGGGCCACGAGTACATTGCTGATGTTGGGAAGCACTCCTCGCAGACGGATGCAGCCCAGGGCTTTGGGGGGAAGTATGGAGTCCAGCGGGACCGAGCTGACAAGGTGTGTTGGACAGGGCAGCTGGAATCTGTACTTGCAGCCTGTGCTCGGTGCTCCCCCTAGAACTGTGCTACATTTAGGATTGTGGCTGCAGTTTTCAAAGTGCTGGTGGGTGCAGGTCTAGGCGTGCCATGCACCGTGGTCTCCACTGAAGCGTGCAGCTCACCTCCTGCGTGCAGGACAATGACTGATGACGAATCGCAGGGCACTTGTGAAGATTAACTCTCTGGTGTGCATTAACGTGCTTGCGCTGTCCTAGCCAGGCAGCACTTTGTTTGTCTCGGGGGCTTGTGGTGTTTTGCATCTCCAGACCCCCAACCTGTGCCATGCACAGTGACTGGCCGTGGCAGGACTGGATGAGGACAGCAGGTTGTCCCTCCTGTGCACATCCTGGTGTCAGACACTGCCCAGCCACCTTGCCTACTGACAGGATGTGGGGTCAGGATCATGGCCCTCTTACCTGGAGGGCATGGGCTCTTGCGAGGGCCCGTTCCTGAGCATGCTGCCACATGGACAGCAGGGGTGATGTGAAAGGCTGAGGAGGCCTGTACCAGCTGAGGAGTGGCCAGGTGCCTGCGCCTGCATGTTGCAGCACAAGACAGGGAACAGGGTCCCAGCCCGGCCCCTGGAGGAGGGTGGGTGAGACCCGGCTTGGCCCTCAGGATGACTGACATTCCTCCCCTTCTTGTTCCAGTCAGCACTGGGCTTTGAATACAAGGGTGAGGTGGAGAAACACTCGTCCCAGAAAGGCAAGTCCATTGGCACGTGTGGCCCCTTGACACTGCCCAGCTTCTCTTCTGCTCCCAATATCCTGTGCTGTCTGCTGTGGCACAATCTCCTTTGTTATCCCCCTCCTGTCACTTGTTTCAGATTCCTGTTCCCAGTCAGTCACCCTTGCGGCCCCATTCCCTGCTGTCCTGTCACCACCCTTCTGTTGTACATTCTGCTTGCTCTATGTTTTGTTTTGATGGCAACCACATCATGGCTGAGCAGAGAAGACACCCCCACACGCACCCCTGATGGATGGCTGATGCTCCCTTTCCTCTAAAAGTCCTTCTGAGCAACTGCTCCAGAGGGAACCCAAGCACTGTAGTCAGTGGTTTCCTTGTAGAAGTTGAGATTCCATTGTAGCAAATGTAAGCCATACAACAAAAGTTTGCCATTTCTTCTGTACTTTCAAGGGCTCAATATACTTATTCACAGACCTTTTCAGAGACTGGCAGACCACAGTTGAAATCCTTGCTCTGGAGATGCATGGGTGGGTGGATGCCCGGGCTGTCAGTGCCCAAGCCTTGCCTTGGCTTTGCATCCTTGGGCGGCTGAGCTCCCACTGCCTCCCCAGCTGCCCTTGGCATGACGGTTTTCTTCCTTGCCCTCTCGGCCTGCTGTGCCTCCTGTTGCCCACGGCCCTCAGGCTCTCTTGCTGCCATGACCCATGCTTGCCCTGTGCATCCATTCCCATGGACTCTCATCCTCAGTGGCCCTCCCTGCTATCCACTCTGTCCCCTCCAAACCCCTTGCTTTTTCTAGTGTTTTCCATTGTCCCTGCTATTCTTCCTCCTCCCTGGTGCTCCTCCCCAGTACTGCTCCCCATCTTTACGCCCTCCCCTCACCAGCCTCGGAGCAGCATTTCATTCCATGCACTGCCTCAGATTACTCCAAGGGCTTTGGTGGCCGTTACGGTGTGGAGAGGGACAAGGTGGACAAAGTGGCAGTGGGATTCGACTACAAGAGCCAAGCAGAGAAGCACATATCTCAGAAAGGTGAGCTGGGGAGCCCAATGCAGCAGGCAGTGTCAGGACTGGAGCTTGGGACGATACCCAACTGGGTGGTGGGGCACTGTGCTTGATTTTTGCAACCTGCTGCATGAATGGTGGAAACGCTATGGGGAGCTCTTGGGTGTCTGCTGCTTGCAGCAAGGGAATGGGGCAGGTGAGGAAAGCCATTGCATGATGCATGACTGCTAGAAAAAATTCAGGCTAAACGAAGAGGAGCAGCAGATTTCTATGGGCACAGGGATCTCCTGGGCAGTATGTCACCAGAGGAAGGGTGCAGGGGAAACCCAGGCAGGTGCTAATAGCAGGTGACATGTCCCAGGGATGAGGGAGGGCTGTTGCTACAGCCACCAGTGAGGAAATCTGGCCTTGCTCCGTTTCTTTCTCTAAGTCCTCGGCAGGGAAAACTGTCACCCCTGTGAGACTAGCCTGGGCTCACAGTCCTGCCACTTTTCTCTTTCCCTCCCTTATCTGTTCTCTTCCATGCCATGATCTGGATCCCTGTGGCTGAAGACTATTCTGTGGGCTTTGGTGGGAAGTTTGGGGTCCAGAGGGATCGTCAGGACAAGAGTGCCCTTGGCTGGGAGCATCAGGAGGAAGTGCAACCCCATGCATCCCAAACAGGTAGGGCAATGCTGCCAGAGGTGGCAGCACAATTTCCTTGGAGCACACACAGACCTAGAGCTAGTGGTTCACACTTGACAGAGATCCAGCTACTGAAAACTGACTGTGTACAGCATATTGTGGAGCAGCTGGGACATTGTGAACCCCCTAAAGCACAAGAGTAAACTCTGCCAGAGTAAGTGCATGCTTGGATCAGTGGCGGACATTGAATGCAAGTCCCTGAATCAGGCTTCCCAGACTATACTGCGCTTTCTTTGTGAGGTACATTCCTGATCATAAGCTCATTCAAAAGGTGAGTACATAGGAATGAGGCAAAGCAGGTTTCAGGAATGGCATGACTACTGTATGTTTAACTTCAGTGAACAAGGCCACATTGCACTCAAATGGCATGACTGGCTTCTCACCCCAGTGCCTTGGAAGCAGATTTGCCAGCGTACAGCACTGAACACCTGTGCACTTGGCTGAAAGGAATGAAGGATTAGTCTTAAAAGCTACTGTCCAGAGCAATTTCCACACGTTCCATATGTGATAAGATGCAAATAAAGCTAACTCATTTCACTGGTCACAGCATACTGAAGTTGGAGGTGCACACAGAATATAAAATATTATAAAATAGCCTCATTTTTTCCATACAGACTATGCCAAGGGGTTTGGAGGCCGTTACGGTGTCCAGAAGGACAGAGTAGACAAGGTAAGACTGCATGCTGCAGCCTGCAATTGCTTCCTGCTAATCACTGCTCTTTGCACTGCTGCAAGAGAAGAGACTTCCCAGATGGAGATGAGGTGCCACTGCTCAGTGCACAGCTATTGCAAGGGTGAGGGAACTGGCCCAGTGTAAATACCAGAGGGTGCAGAGGAATGCAGCCTGGGGAGACCATAACGCAAGAAAGAAAAAGTTTTTTCCATTCTCAGCTGCTTTTGAATCATTCTACACTCGGACTGAACAGTCATACACCTGCTTTCTTTTGGGGCAGGATTTAATAGCAGAGCCAGTGAAGAGCTTTCTAAGGGCATCAGACTGTGCCCTCCTGAATATCTAGTATCTAGAGATACTGGGAGTGTTCTGCCTGGCTGCTTGCCGTCACTCCTACAGGCCCTGTGTGTACCCATATAGTCAGGTTGAGCAGTGATAGCTCCTTGGAGATGAAATTTTGTAGGAGTGCAGCCTTGTGAGAAATCTGAGAGGCCACAGGCTATTGCACCGTGCAGGAACTGTCTCTTACACAGGAGAGGTGCTGGATCAGACTGAAGGTCCATCTGGTGTCATGTCCCTAGCACTGAGTGGTAGGTGATGATCGTGCAGAGAGCAGTATGCATACAGAGTGGTTCTTGCCTTGTACTACCTCCAGCAAGAAGGTGGTATTGCTGTGGCTGCCATTCCTCTAGCTGTTCTTACTCAAGGTGTAAGGTTTGTTAGCAACTGTCGCACCCACACATAAACAAGGCTTCCCAGAAGCTGGCTTGAATCTTTGGTCCCTCCAGTAGCCAACTTGCAAACCTCCCCAGTCTCTGCAGTATCTGATCTATGGCCTCTCTGGTATCTTCTTATACTTATTACTCACCAGCTGGTATGGCTTTGTGTATGAGTGACTGGCCCCATATCCCTCCTGCTTAACTACTGGTGAAATCTGGCCATTCCTCATGGCGCTGTCTGTAACTCATCAGCTTCTCTGGTTTTTGTTACCTTCTGCAGGTTTTTCTGTCCTATCCGGGAGTTTCTTAGCT
This sequence comes from Calonectris borealis, assembly GCF_964195595.1. Classification (NCBI taxonomy): domain Eukaryota; kingdom Metazoa; phylum Chordata; class Aves; order Procellariiformes; family Procellariidae; genus Calonectris; species Calonectris borealis. The sequence goes on from NW_027441551.1 coordinate 123,226, forward strand.
AAATCTCTGGCCAGGGCCTAGTCATCTACCTGCAAACCTTAACAAAACCCAGCAGGGATGGGATTGGCAAGGATCAACCTTGCATGAGAAGAGGTCATCCAGTTTGCTGGTTCAAGTTTTCTGTCTGGGCTGAAACTAGGCAAAGGCTCATCTACAGTCAAAATGCAGACTGCCTCAGGCACTTGAATTAACATTGTGCTTTGGCAGGCTACCCTGCAAGCTTGTTCAGGAAAGGGCGTCTTGCCAGTGGATGATGATCTGCATGGATGGGGATAACCTAAAAGATGAGAATCCTGCATGGTGGTGGGGCTTTGGGGCATTTGGAGGAGGAAGTGAGGTACCTTCCCTGAACCATACTTTTTCTGTTGTTGGGCACAGTGCTAATGGCACAGTGTTGTGCCTGGTACAGTACCAACATCGCCATACTCAGGAGCTGGAGGAAGCAGATGAGGACATTTCTGCAGGGCCCTGAGCCAAGGAAGGACATAAACACATACCTATAACAACCGAGCGTGTTCCTTTCCTTCTACTCCTTCCGAGCATGTGTAGGCTGGGCCAGTAGCAGAGTGGGAACGGCATCCTGCCCATGGAAGAGATTAGCATGGTCTATGAATTTAACAACAGCGAATGGAGGTGCATTGTCAAAAGGCAAGGCATCATGTATGTGGCAGAAAAAAGCATGCAAAATCAGATGAGCACTTGTGCAAAAGTCTGGGCTGTGGGTCATTTGAGGAGCAGGATGCAGAGAGGGGGTAAGCAGTTCCTGATCAGCTCAAAGTGGAACATGAATTTGTGCATTTTAAGAATATTTAAGCGTAATCAAAGATGGTAAAAATAAGGATATTTGGGCAAGTACCTAAGTTCTTGATTGCTTGGTTTTCAGGCACTGGAGTAGTGCTGAATTCATTGCTCCAGAGTAGAGCATAATATACCATCAGGCAATCTTAACTCCCCTTTGATAAAGTTTTGAACACTAAGTGTAGGATTCAACTCTCACACTGAGACTCCTAAATTTAAATGCTGTCATATAAACAATACATCTAAGTCTCTGCTGTGGTCTGTGTAGACCTGGTTCTGAGCCTGCAGTGCTGTTTGCCTGCTCAGGTGTGTTTTCTTTAAGCGGAGCAGAGCTGCTCTCTGAGCTCCACTGACTGTAATAGGAACTAGGCCGTCGGTGACACATGCAGGTATCTAAAGGTAGCTATATTAGTCTGAAAGCTGGATCCTACCTGCAGGTTCCTTTTTGTATGAAATAGTTTTCTCATGAAAGTAGATAAACCCCCTCTATCTCACTTTCTTTTTGCTGCAAACACCCCATTGATGCTATTACCAGTTTAGCCATCTCTTCACACCTCATAAAACCAGCGATATCTGAGATGTTCACACATGTTTTCACTTCGATGTTTTCCATCTTATGCTACTGTGTAAACATATGGTGGGCAACAACCTGCTGAAGGGACGCACGTTTTTCACGGTTAGGCAGCTGCAGCTGTGCATCCAATAGAGAAGTGCTTCCATGCCTCGTACCACTGGGAGTGCAGGAGATGGATGCATCGGATCCCTGGACCTCAGGAAGTGGTAGACTGCCAGGCATCCACTCAGCTCTTTGCCATGTTACCAGTGAGCGCTTCTGTCTTGAATGCCCAGCCTCGCTGTCCCATGCAGCAGTCGTCTTGCCACTGTGCGGCCTCTTCCACTTGGCTCCGTGTAGCCTTTTCAGCCCTTGGAGCACCACCCCTCTAACAGGAACAGCCCTTGCCTTTGGCTGGAGGGCAGCAGGCGCTCCCACCGTGCAGGGAGGCATCAGGAGAGCAGGGCTGCCGCCAGCAGCCTCCACAGGGCTGTGGCAGTTGTACAGATGAGGACAGACACAGCTGGGGACAAAACTTGCAGTCACCAGCAGCCATACGCAGCAGGGGACCTCAGCACTGGCCTTGCCTGACAAGCTGGACACCTCATTCACTTCTTCTTGCAGAGTGCTGCTGGCTTTAATGAGATGGCAGCTCCCACCTCCTTGTACGAGAAAACAAGACCACTGGAGACAGGTGAGACAACTGAGTACCAGCCCTGGGCTTGGTGGGAAGCTGTGAGCCTCATGGTCCCTTTGTGGCAGCACTCTGGCAGGCATGTGCTGTGGTGGGATGTGGATTTAATCTGTGTTGAGGGGCAGGGGAAGGTGGCTGAACTGCAAGTTTCTCTGGGAGAGGCAGAGATCTGGGTTTCTCCTGGATGCTTGGGGTGGTGGAAGGGAGCCATTGAGCAGGCTTGATCAGCTGTCTTCTCCACAGGAGCTTCCAGTGGCACCAGCAGCCTGCGGTCACGATTTGAAAACATGGCTAAGTCAGCAAAGGAGGAGAGCAGAAGGCAGGCAGAGGAGGAACGGGTGAGGCGACAGGCTCGGGAGTGCCAGGCAGCTCAGCAGAAGGTGAGCCATGGCCATCTTGCCATGTCCTCCAAGGCTTGCGAAGCAGACTTTTCCTCAGGGCCACGCAGCTCCATGTCCTTCTATCTGATCTCTTTACAGTAACCTCTTGCTTAAACTGCTTCCCTGCAACTGCCAGGGCCTGCCATTAAACTTCACAGCTGTCACTGGATTTTCCCTTTCGGCACACAGATCAGGACGTGATGCACCCGGCCGTGACCCCCTGTGCTTTGGCCTAGGCTCCTTCTTGCCTCTAGTGCCTGGCAAACACAGTGCAATCACACCTCCCCAGTTTCGCCATCCCAGCAGCCTGCATTCAGGGTTTTCCAAACCGGAGATGGCACCCAAACCCTCACGTTTACAAGACCTCCTTCTACATTGTGCTGTTTCTGCATTCAATGTGCAGATAAGGTTTCACCAATAAAGCGCTCCCTGGTACATTCCCTCCTTGAGGCTACTTTCTGCAGACCCCATAGTCGTTACAGGCCTGCTAGCGTCCACTCCCTAAGGCAGGTTTATGGGAGCTGGAACAGATTTCAGCTGGAGGAAAACTGAGAGTTGCTCTGTGAAGTGGAACAGATTTCAGCTGAAGGAAAATTTTCTGAGTTGCTCTGTTGGGAATGGGAACGGACATTGCTCTGGACCTCATTCAAAGAGATTGAGGGATCTGGTGACTTTTCTTCAGCAGGAAATCCCACAGAGAGAGAAGGACGACACAGAGGCAGCCCCTGCCACCGTGCCAGCAAGGGTGCCCCGGAGTGCTGCCCGAGAGAGGCCTGTGACACAAGGAGAGCAGGTGCCAAGGCGGGCTGGGGGGAGCCAGGAAGGGGAGCAGGCAGAGGGGATTGCACCTGAGAGGGGGCTGTGCTTTACGGGCAGCCCTGCGGGAAGAAGTGGGGTGCAGCCACAGCATGGAAGAGGCTTTGGAAGGAGTGAGGGGGGAAATGTTGGGATGGTGATGGGACATGGCTGCACCGCACCTTACATCATGAGATGGGCTCTTGGAGTGGGGTCAGTGCAGCGGCAGTACAGTAAGCTGTAGCTAAGCATGTGAGAGAGGTTCAAATACATGAGCTGTGAGGGTCTTCACAGCAATCCCAGGTGCCAGTTCAGCACAGACCTAATGGCTGAGCTGTTTCCCCATTGTGCAGAGGATGATGCTCCATTTGTGTCATGGTAGCACTAAAGGCACCTGCAGTGGAGCGGACTCCCTTGTGTTGGGTGCTGTGCAGTCATGGGAGACCTGCCTGCAGTGGATGCTTTACAGGTGACTTTCCTGTCACTTTCTCACTTCATGGCAGGAAACAAAAAGGGAGGATGAGGAAGCACCACCCACTTTGCCACCAAGGCCAGCAGACCTGGGCGAAGAGCTGTGCAAGATCCCCAGCCAGGATCAGCCCATCTACAGTGAAAGTTTGGATGTCGGTGGAGACTATGAGGAGCTGCCAGAGCCCTCTGACTACTGTGACAGTACCAATGGAGGTGCTGACTATGAGGAGCTGCCAGCACCCTTGGGAAAGCTGGATGCCATCTATGACCATGGAGGAGATGGAGGTGAGGACTATGAGGAGATCCTTCCTGAGGAGCCCAGCCAGAGCCAGCCCCACCTGGGTGAGTACTGATGGAAAAGCCCATGTCTTGGGGAGCTTGTATCTGTCTGCTCACCTCACTGGATGTATGGGACAGACTCCAGAGGGAATTTGTATCCTGAAGTCTACTGTGGTCAGGTTAGGAGCCCATGATGATGGAGACTTGGTTGTCTCCCGCTCCCTTGCGCGGCTCCAAGGTGTGAGATCAGCTGCATGGGATGCTGGGCCAGGCAGCAAGTATCTCTGCTGGAACAGGACTCAGGCAGGAGGACCAGAGGGCTTCTGTGGGCTCTAAAGAAGCTGGACCTGGACTGATGCTCTTGGTGCACTGTTTCCTGGCAAGCGATTGCCAGTGCTGCACTGAGGCCTGGGGGTGCCCTCTTAGTTCAGCCTGTTGCTCAAACAACTGGTGCTCATGAGACCTGATCTGGTGATGTCTCCTGGGTGTGAGGAGTGCAGGGTAGTCTTCCTCCAAGCCCATAAGCAAACTGCATGGGCTGCTGTTGATGTTTCTGTTGCAGCTTTGCTGGTACTGGAGATGGTAAGTGGAGAGGCTGGAGTTATGTCCAGCCTTTTTCTTGGAAGAGGAACATGAAGCATCAGGACCCCGTCTTTCTCCTTGCAGAGGGAGAGGGAAGTCATACCTTGCTTTGAGCCATGGTACACCTCTCCCTGTTGATAGGGTTTGGATGTGGTTCACTCCAAGGCTGACAGCTGGGTGGAGGGTGGCACTGACCAGATCTATACGGCTGCTTTCCGCCTCTTTCTCATCTGCCCGTCCTGTCTTCTGCAGGGGAAATGGACAATGTTTATGAGGTGGAGAGCCCTGGGACCTGTGCAGTGGCTCTCTACGATTACCAAGGAGGTGGGTCTGCCATCCAGGCTGTGGGGAGAGACACTGGGAGCTGGCTGGGGCAGTGCAACAGGGAGGTGGTGGCTTACACCATCAGCAGTGGTGAAAAGATTTCGACCCGGTAGTTTAAATTTCTTCCTCTTGGAAAGCAGAATGAGACCTGACTTGGGAACACAGAAGCTTCATCTTCCATCTGTGAAGTCTTGTTCCTTCTCTGCTTTATCTGTACTGTTTGATGGGGGTTGGATGAGATGAACTCTGACGGTTATCAGAATGCTTGTTGTGGAGTCTCCTTCTGGGGGGGTGGGAGAAGGGGTGTAAAACCAGCTCTCTCTGGAGTTATCTTTGCATTGTGACTATCTTTTCTGAACAATTTTTGCAGATGGAGATGATGAGATTTCTTTTGATCCTGACGACACAATCACACATATCGAGATGGTAGATGAAGGCTGGTGGCGGGGGCAGTGCCGGGGCAAAGTAGGCCTCTTTCCAGCAAATTATGTGAAGCTTCTGCAGTGAAACCAGCATTGTCCAAGCTGCTTCCTTCCAAACTTTTGCATCTCTCTGCTTCAGCCTTTTATGTGTTATTAGCTTAATTTGGCTTGGCCTGGCATGTCTACATGCAAGAAATACCAAGGAGGAAACTGGCAGTGTCTGAGGGAATGTTTTGGCCTGCGCCCAAGAGGACTTTGGTTCCCATCCACTTCCAGATGGGAAATGTGGGATGGTTTAAGAACATGTGAGTGCGATATAAGACGTCTTTTCTACCTACTTGCTGTCCCACACATCACCCAGCAAGCTTGCAGGAGAAGTGTGTCCATTCCTGTTCCCGACAGGGCAATTCACAGAAAAGAAGCACCAACTCTAATCCAGTCAAGGCAGAAGGGACACGAGCTATGGGACCTTTTTAAGTTCCTGTGGTCCTGGATCTCATCCTACGCAGGGGTCAAGGAAAAGACCGCTGTGAAGGCCAAACTTGCCTTTGTTCCCAAGAAGGGTTTCTACTTGCAGGATGAACCATGTTTGCAGCATGGAGTAGAGAAGCATGAACCTGGTCTATCTGGGCAGATTTCGGGGCTGGGCCCTGGGAACATTTGACCGTCACAGTGAACGCTGCTGACTTTTCCTGCACACAGACAGAAGCTTGGCTGTAGTGAGCTGTTCTATTAAACAAGAGAAGCGTGTGCTGGCTTAATGGAAATGTAGGATGATCTTGCTAATGTAGGAGATTACTCACTTGGTTTTCCTCTGTGTGCCAAGAATGCTGTTGGGAGATGTCTCATTTCTGGGGTAAACCTGGAAAAAGGAAATGTAAAAATTATATTATTTTCTGAGAAAAATTATTCTGGAAAATCTGTCTTGGAGCAAGAGAAAAATACTAAAAGGCTTCATTTAACAAAGATGATGTTAATAACTGTCTTGGTCCGCATCCAGGCAGCTCATCAGAGGAATGTTCTGCTAGGGAAATCCTTTCAATCGTCTAGCAAATGAACCAGAATAAGTGCTGCTTAAGGCAATAGAAAATTTTTAAGGGCACTCCATTTTTCCTGTTAACTGCTCTGACAGTATAAATAAGCATACACATGCAGGTGGGGTGGGAAGAGCAGTCCCACAGCTTGTCTCTAGCCTAAGGACTCTAGTGTGCAGTCAGTAGGTTCCCCCCATCCAGTATTTGGCTCAGCCTGTTCTGTCTGCTGTTGGGCGGTTTGAGTCCCTGTGCTGAAGTCAGGCCTCCCCAGTGTGGCAGTAAAATAGTTAATGCCTCATAGGCCTTTGCAGGACTCAAATATTTGCAGTTAATGGTCTCACCAGTTAAATTAACAAAGGAGTGAATTATTTGTTACAGGGTGTGCTGGCTAGAGCCTCCTTTTCTGAAGAATGTTATTTACAATATCCTGCTTGTCTGACACGGTTTGGTGAAGAATGAGTTGTATAACCTAAAGGTATATAAACTTTGTAACTGCTCCATTTGGGCAGAGTTCATGTCAGCAGTGTCTGTCACTCTGCTGCGCTGTGCTCTCCCTCATGACTGTAGTAATAAACTGCTTCTGTTCTGGCCTGACTAAAATTGCATCCTGGTTATTCTGTGACAGCACATGTCCCCTGTGCCTGTTGTAGGCTTGGTTCCTGGCACAGTGAAAAGGGCCCCTGATTCCAGCCCTGCTTCATCACAGATGTGGGGAAAAGGCGGAGCAGGTGGGAAGCAGGACAAGAGGAAATTTTTTTTTTTTAATGTTTAAAACAGTTTTCAGTGATAATCCAATGCAAACTGAAGCCCTTCCTTGAACCAGTATGTTCCAGGCTAGATGCTCAACATGCCACTTTAGGAGTTGGTTGTTGTTCCTTTGTGGTATGCAAGTACCATCACAATAGGAATAAATGAGGGACACGCTGAGTGGCACAGCATGTAAGAAGCTGCAGGAGCACACCCCAGTGCAGTGCCAGCTGCCAACAGCAGGGGCGCAGAGGGTCCCACTGTGACACCTTTAGAGTTCAGTGTGGCTCACAGGTTGGTTCTGGACCATCCTGCGCTTGAACAAGACTGTACCACCTGTTTCATACTGAGAAAAATCACAGTCTGTGTCTATCAATCATGGGAAAGACACATTGTGATTCAGGTTAGAAACTGTCAATTTTAATGTAAATTTTCTGGAGGTTTTTGATTTGGGTTTTTGGTTGGTTGGTTTGACTCTGAACTAGGGGTGTTTCAATAATTTTTTACAATCAAGAAGGGTGCATAGCAAGTAGAGCTTGCTGAGAGGCTTGCAACCTGTTTGGGTGGGAGCAACAGGCCATCCCAACACATGGGTTACAGAAACATTTTTTTCCCTGAAGAATAAAATCAGTGTGTGTTGTGCACTAAGAAGAACTGGCAAACTGCTACCAACAAGCTGTATGCCTCATAGGTCCATTTTTTGACTCTCCAGTAGGTTTCTTTGGGAACAGACTGGATTTTGCTGGATATCTCTTGGTAACTGAGCTATGGATGAGTACGTTTTGGCCCCTTCCAGCCAACGTGCCCCTCTGTGGCACAGCTGCAGAAACACTGCTGCGGCTGCAGGTGTGCACCTGCATGTGCAGCCTGTGCCAGCTTCCCTGCCCACGCAGACACTTGCACTGGTGGCTGGCTGCTCCTGGCTTCTGCCATGGTGTTGGACACTGCTGGCCCTGCAAATTTGACCAGCAGTGGGATTGCCCCAACACCCATGCAATCATTTCAGCTTGGACTCAGTTGCAGAGCCCCTGCAAGAAGAGGTTAAGCTGAGGCAGAGGCAGCTGGATGAAGCTGGCTGCCCCAGCTCACCAGCCAGCCCTCAGCCACTATCATCCACAGACGCACCACTCACAACTGCATTTTTTTGATTTTTTTATGGGTATCAAGCAAAGCAAGCATTTCTGGTGAGGATTTAAGCAATGCCAGCTCACAGCTCAGTGCTAATAATTCGCTGTTTGACCAAAGCACTGAGAATAATGAGTGGTCTGTTTAAACTGCTGGCTGCTGTCATAATGTACAAAACGCTACAGGGCTTTCATGGCAGCCTGGAGAAACCCAGCAGACATCGGACTCAGTGCCGCAGCATATGCGGAAGGAGGACCGTGTGACAGCCCCTTTGCGGAGGCCAGGTTTTGTGATCCAAGACACTGCCCCTGGTCCCGTGCAGTGCCGGGCTTAGCAGCTTGGACAGCTCCAAGGCAGCGCTTCCAGCCCTGCTCGGGGCCAGCACGTGTCTGGTACCGCATGAAATTGCCTTTTACAGCATTCCCTGGTAACAGCCTAGCTGCAACAGGTCCTGTGCTGAGTTCAGCACATGACACTTGCAAAATAAAGACATAATCTTGGAACTGTAGCCTTGTCCCCAACTTGATTTTGCCATTCAGCCGTCAGTGATGGCAGCGTGCCTCAAGCAGCCACTGCCTGGGCAGGGAGCCCTGAGCCCACTACTGCCATCAAAGATTTCCCACAGATGGACAATGCTGCACCGGTGCCACACCAGCACTCTGTTGCAGCCCTGGTATTGCTCATGCATTGCTGCCTGGGGAGCCCAGCGTACCCCATCCGCGCACAGCCTTCCGCAGGGCCCCCCGCACCTCCTGGTTGCGGAGGCTATAGATGAGGGGGTTCAGCATGGGGGTGACTATGCAGTACAGTGTGGAGACCAGTGTGTCAGCTGCTGGGGAGTAGCCGGAGCTGGGCCGGTTGTAGTTCAGGTTGGCCGTCACAAAGTACAGGGCAACTACAAGCAGGTGGGCAGAGCATGTGGAGAAGGCCTTGTGCCGGCCAGTGGCCACGGGCATCCCGAGGACAGTGGCCAGGATGCGGAGGTAGGAGATGACGACAAGCAGGAAGGGGCTGAGGCCCACAAAGACACTGGCAGCGTGGAGTGCCACTTCGCTGGGGCGGGTGTTGCTGCACGCTGCCCTCAGCAGTGGGGGGACATCACAGAAGATATGCTGAAGCTGGGCAGCCCCGCAGAAGGAGAGCCTGGAGGCCAGGAGGGTGTGCACGGCTGAGTCCAGCATCCCCCAGAGCCAGCAGCTGGCGGCTGCCACTGCACAGACGCCCCGGCTCATGGCATGGGTGTAGCGCAGCGGCTGGCATATGGCTGCGTAGCGGTCGTAGGCCATGACAGCCAGGAGTGCGCACTCAGCCCCTGCGCACCCCATCAGGAAGAACATCTGTGCCAGGCACCCGTGGTAGGAGATGGTCGCCTGCGGGCGCAGGGCATTTGCCAGGATCTTGGGCACCGTCACTGATGAATAGCAAATGTCCAAACAGGACAGGTGACTGAGGAAGAAGTACATGGGGCTGTGGAGATGGGGATCCAGGGACACGAGAGCGAGTATTGCAGAGTTCCCCAGCAGCGTGGCAAGGTAAATGGCCAGGAAAAGAACAAAGAGGAAGGGCTGGCCATGGGAGAAGCCCAGGAGCACAAATTCCATCGTATGAGTCTGGTTCTCACCTGCCATGGGGCCAGCTGAATTGGTCTGTGGGCAGAAACGAGCACTGTGAGGAGGAGGTGGTGATTGTGAGCCAGGGGAGCACAACCACCCATGAGGCAAGGGTTTCACTGG